>NC_041830.1:6632916-6934000 GCF_900964775.1 Scleropages formosus | reverse complement strand
CGCCAAAGCGGGGGGGGGTTGACCGGGTCCTGTTCTCTGGGGGGTCTGGGGTTTGACTCCCGCTTGGGGTGCCTTGAGATGGACGTGAGTCCCTCCCCCTCCATCCTTGCGCCCTGTGTTGCTGGGTTAGGCTCCGATTCGCCGCGACCCCACTCGGGACAAGCAGTTTCAGACTGTGTGTGTGTGTGTTTCTCCAAAGCAATACACATCCTGCAGAAAAATACAAAGGCAAATAAATACTACGTGCATGATGTCCTATAAAGCAATTTATGGAATTGTTAATTACACATTATTATGCCACAATGGAGTGCTGGTTCTCATTAAATAACCATTTTGTGGTAAAACTAAGGGACACAAGGGGTTCTAACACTTTCAAGCAGCACTCTACTGTATTGTATATGCTCTATATTGAATGCATACATTCCGTAAGTGTGTCTGTCACACACAGTGGACTTGTTTTGAGTATTCACTGTGTCTTCGACATCTCTTGCCCACTAAAGACCTGAGTTGTCATGTTTATCCTAAGAGCAACTCTTAATGAAACATGGTGCGATTGGTCCGGGAGGTGACGAAAGCGACCCAGTGACCACTGACGGACTTAGTTATTGTCACCTACTCACCTAGTTAATGAACACTGAGCCCCTTGTCACATTTCAGCTGCTTATTCAGGGATACTATCAGGAGATCAGAGAATGGGGAGCAACCTTTGGACTGCAGCCCTTTCCCCATCCTCAGAGTACGAACTGCAATTAATGCATTCATGGAAACGACAATGCGGCATAGAAACAAATAGAGGTAGAACGACACTCGAGACTTAAAAGTGTCGTAAAACTAACAGCATCAGCAAATGTGTTCAGACAAGTGACTCGAGAGGAGAAGCTCACATTCGTTACCTGTTCTCAAAGACATTACAGAACAAATGCAGACATATCCAAGGGCATTGATATGCACCAGTGGAGATTTACTAAACGGTTTCAGTCCCCATACCTCTACAGAACAGATCTGGGTTTTTCAGAGGATGCATAGAATCCAAGCCCTCATTTCAAAATGACACAGAATTGTATTGCAAGTATTATAAGTGTCTGGGCCCTGATCTGACCCTTCCTAATTGAATATTCACAGCAACAGCATATAATTTGATAGACAGGGAGGGCTTTGGTGAATACAAATTCTGAGCTTCATTTTCCGGTAACAACCTGCACTTAAGAAAATATGCCCTGTAACAAGCAGTAGGGTCTACTGGTTGAGAGTATAGTCGAAGAGTATGCAGTGCTATCGCATTGTACATTTATTTAACTTATGTTGTCTCAGCTTTATGTGACTTATGTTCTTTTTCCCCCCAGGAAGTGCAAATTCAAACATAGACGGCCCCCGAGTTACGATGGCCCGACTTACGGTTTTTCAACTTCATGATGGTGCGATAGCAATACGCGTTGAGTAGAAACCCTACTTTGAATTTTGATATTTTCCCGGGGAAGCGATATGTGCAGCGGTCACGCGGTCACTATACAGATTCTCCCCCTGTATCTGTGTTGTGTTTTGTGCATCCATAACGTCACAGAAATGCCAATCTGTTTCTCCTGCTCCTGGTGGGAAGAAAAAGAGGAGAGAAATTACTGTTGAGGAGAAACTGGAGGTAACTGCCCAGCATGAAGGCAGTAAGCCTCTAATGGTCATCGTACGTATGCTAGGCTATGATGTTCGGTAGGTTAGCTGTATTAAATGCATTTTCGACTTACGATATTTTCCACTTACGATGGGTTTCGCAGAACGTAACCCCGTCGTAACTCGGGGACCGTCTGTATACAGTACATTTCTACTTGTGAACAATGCCTCTGAATGCACTTCTGTCCAGCTGTGCAAGATGGTGAGCTACATGACCTCTCTTCCGGTGACTTCTGATAACCCCAAGATACTCTTTGTACCTTGCTCTCTCTCATTTCTTGCATGATCTCTCATCCATTAACATATCAGAACTGTGGTATTTCTTAACCATTTTAAATAGCGACTTATTTTATCACTATTATTGCCTACTTAGCTGTCTTTGTCCGAAGCAACCGTGATCGGCTTATACAAGCCAAAGCAGTGCTTACAAGGTTCTAAGATAACCAGCCGATCGATAGTAGCCTACAATGAAATAGCACTGTATCTAGCACAGAATTTTATTAATAACTGCAATATATTTGTATTAAAGTGTTTATTATATGTACAATTTTATGCCATCTACCTAGATACCTATCCAACTAGAATACATACCTCTAAGAGTATCACTAAAAAAAAATCCTCAGACTTTGCATTTTGATCAGTATAGTGCAATTCTGCATTGATATTTACTCAGTAATGCGTGTGTCTCGATACCGTGGTTATTCTATGCCACTAGTGTGTACTTTCTACTGCCTTACAGAAGGGACACGTATAGGGCAGCCATCGAAGATCTTAAAGACCTTCTCCATTACCGCCCTGGATCCAAACCATGCTCGGATGTGGCAGGCTGTCACACAGCACCCAAGCACAATTTTTCCAAGCCTGTTTCCAAACACAGTCCCTCTGGGTGTAGTGCCAGGTCTCCCAAACAAGGCAACACTGGAATCCAGCCACTGACGGTGTGCAATGGGGGTACTTTGAGAGAGCAGAACGAGAAGCAGAAGGCTGCTCGCAGGATGAGTGGCTGGGGGGGGGACTCTTTTCTCCAAAACAATAACCCGGCAGCACTCCTTGTTCCACAGAAGCTAGCAGGTGTGCAGGGAGGGGCTTACTGCCAGCGACGTCAAACCCACAAACGTCCTCGAGTTGGACTGAAGGACGCTGCTTGTGGGGACGATGGCAAAGAGGTGGATTCGTGCCAACTGCCTGCAAACTGTGCTTGCCAGAGTGTGCGTGTTTGTGAAATGGTGTGAGGAAGGATGGTCTGCCTAAGTGGGGAAAGTTAGGAATATCTGTAGCACTGTATGACTATGCAGATCTTCATATCAGTGACCTAAGGTAGGGCATGGGTACGTGCATGTATGAAACCGCAGGTGTGTATGCTTATGTACCTGGGCACGATGGTGCGGCAGTGAGGGGCAGCAAGTATGTGTACTGTACGTGTGTACAAGGACATATACAGGTGTGACGAGCGGTGTGTGTAAGAGAGTCACACAGCATGCGTACTATGTGGAAAAGGGACAGGTGTGTATGTGTGCGAGAAACTGCTATATGCGATCGCTGTATGGTGAGGGATGGGAGGGACAGGTGAGTTTGCCTGCATGCTGAGAGATGGAGTAAGGATGATACGTATAGGTTCTATGGAAGGGGGTGTGTGTGTGTGTGTGTGTGTGTGTGTGTGTGTGTGTGTGTGTAAGAGTACTGGAATCAGGGATGGTGCATGTGTACGCTGTGTGTGTAGGGGGGCCGTAGTCATTTGCGACAAGCGTTTGACGACTGAGACAGGCTGCGCGGGGGAGCAGGGGCTAATGGAGACGTGGGGAGACGGCTCGAGACAGACAGATGCTAAGGGAATAGCAGTGCGTCTGCGAGCCGGATGCTAATAGCTCTGGCAGCTGCTGGTGTGGCCGGATGTCGCCCTGACCAATACCCTCACATCGCTGCTCCCGGCGGGAGGCTGCCCTTTATCGCTAGACTGAGATGGCTGATAGGATCCATTCAAATCAAACTCTGTGCTAGAGGAGCGCGGCATGGTTCCGGCCCGGTTCACAAGGTTGACCACAGAAGCTGACAGCTATTATAGAAACACACAACGATCACGCTGGAGCTCAGAGCACACAGCACTCATGTACCGAGCCCAGTACAAACCTTTCAGTATTATATGGCTAACCCAGATATTATGTAAGTAAGGGCATAAAACCGGGCAGGGATACACCTGTACATGCTCTTCCAACCTGAATGAGGTCTCTATCAAAACCTTGCCGCATTTCACAAGTAAACTGCACCCCTACAGTGACTGACAGCAGTGACTTATACCCTTGACTAGGTTACATTAAAATATAGCAAAGATGTCAAGAGCAGGAGGCACAAAAAAAATAGTAAGACACTGCATTATACACTTTAGTACTTAAAAAAAAGAAAAAAAAAAGAAAAAAAAAAAAGAGAACTCAGGCTCTAGTACTTAAACACAATTTGTACACGATCAATAATGCATTTGAAAATGAGAGCAGCTGACAGGCAAAAGCAGCCACGAAGCCACCGACAGCTCCACCGTGGAGCGGGGGGGGATCCGAGCTGGTGCCCTTGCTCTGGCAAGAGGTGCACACGGGCGTGAGCCTCACATGGTCACTGTGTGCAGCCCCAGGGAAGCAGCCACCCTCCCTCAGTCTCATCGGGGACTGACGGCAAAAGTCAGTTAAGCAAACTAGTGAGATCAAGGCAACGGAAAAGGGTGATGGTGACGGTGAAGGAGAGAGACGCGGAAGGGGAAATGTCAGAGCTTGAGCTCCTGTTTGATAAAGTTCATTAAAACTCATTAGGTTGTGGAATTGCTGTTATTAACCAACCAGTGGAATATTACTGCTAACACACCCTGTAGTACCAGCAGGTTCTGTATGATCCATAACAGAACTGTGGCAACATGGTAACTAGAGCAGTTAAAGACGCACGCAGCCGAGGCAGGGATAGTGGGTGTGTCTCTCAGGATCATATGCATGAAGGTCCCTCCTCCTCTAGAAGACGACTGGCTAATTATTGGCTGTCATCCCTTGCCAGTAGGTAGTGTCTCCCATCATTCATCTGTAAACCTCATCCTCCAAATCAGGCCATAGACAAATACTAATGAGAAGAGGGGGAAAAAAGGCATTCGACGTGACGCTGCCTTTCACACTGCTACAGCTTCCTTTCTTCTACAGAGATGCCGACATCAACGTCTGAATATGAATACAGCGGCAATCTAGTCCCAGCAAGAGAAGATGAATTGTGACATCACCCAGCAGAATACACTGATGTGGGTTCTGTACAAATGTTTTGAATGAATGCTTCCCCGGTTTGTGGATGCTTTGCACTGGGTACTCTGTTCACCAGAACTGCAGGTGGATGAAGGGGGAAGTAAGGGGACGAAGAGTGTGCAAAGGGGCGGGTCCCGGCACACCTCAGGGGTCCTGTTTAGCTGAGAGATCCCACTGAGAGACAGATGGCCGGCGGAAACGAGTCCCTGTCCGTGGCCCACAGGTCTTGGAGCCCACTGCTAGGTAGGGCAGCTGGCACGTGGGAGTTTGCCAGCTGGCTCCAGCCTTGCCCATCCTCCAGAGCCAGGACCTGAGGACAAGGCAGCGCCCGACAGTCCACATCAACCCAAAAAGATCTGACCAGAGCTGGACTGAGTGTGGCTCACGTACAAGACTCTCTTGTGAAGGAACAATGGACATGGGCATGAACACAGAGAAAAAACCCAAAAGCTCTACATGTGATGGCGGGGGGGGGGGGGGGGGGGGGGGGACAGCAGTTTCCTTTAATACGGTATTCTTTTAGCAGAGACTTTTCTCCGAAGTGACTTACAAGAAACACACTGTAGTACGTAGTTGGCACATTTTAACCCAAGTACGAGGTGGACTGTAGGTTGTGCACTGTAGAGGCACACTGATCCACACACCAGAGCAACGTAACACACTCTCATTAAAGGCAATTTAGAGCCAACAATTCACTTGAAACATGTGCTTGGACCGTGGGACGAAACCAGAGTACCCAGAGGAAACCCAAAAGAACATGCAAACTCCACACAGAGCGGGGATTGAACCCACATCCTCCCGCAGTGACCAGGTACTACGAGGCAACATCACTATTTGTTGCACCACCGTACACACACTGTGTCATATTAAGTCCACCGTTCAGTCTGTGGTTTTCAACTCTCGCCATATAGTAACGATGATGGTACAGATACGCTGTAAAAGACTAAAGCACCTTACAACGAGCAAATGACAGCACTCCTACAACCCAGAGATTTGTCAGTTTACTCTCACTGGAACTGAAGTGGGTACAAACATATTTGTGGATCCATCAATGATGGTCTCAAACCTGATGAAATGTTCACATTAAAACCACCAAATTTCGGTTCGCCTTCAGTTTGTTTAGCTCAGGAGGAGATGGTTCAGGTATAAGAGGCACAGTAAGTTGCAGCAGAGTGGGATGGGTCAATTTTTTTGTATGATCACTGTAGCTCAGCAGAAAAGCTTAACGCTGTTCATCTTCCAAACCACTGCATAGGAAATTCAGTCTGAGACTGCATAGGAAATTCCTTTGCAGGAAGTGAATCGGGCTCTCTAAACGCTCTGTCTAGGACCAGACTGCCTGAATGGAAAAAGGAGACATAGTACCTGTTCAACTTGCCAAAACGTTCCTGTGTATCTCCCCTCTTTGTTTCTCTCCATTGGCTTCCTCTAGCTCTCCACATCAAGTTCAAAACTCTCACTATGGCCTTGAAGTCCATCAATGGCTCTGTTCCCCAAGTATCAACCACACTGCAATGCTCCTCTATCTCTGGCTGCTCTGCAAACTCAAAATCAAAAGCAGGAAGGTTCTCGGTTCTGGCCCCAAGGTGGCGTAATGACCTACCTCTCTCACTCAGCACTGCTGAATACCTCTCAATGTTCAGGAAGGCTCTCAAAAAACACCCCTTTTGGAATCAATTCTCCCACGATCTCCTGTCTGCTCCGTAGACTTCTACTGCATTACTGATTTAAAAATCACCCTATCAATTCTATATACAACTATTCAAGTGATGTATTCTGGCGAAATAGTGGTACGGGACTAAAAGATTGTACTTCGAGAATCACGCGTTTATATATCTTTCCATCTGTTGATGAAAAGCCCTTTCGTTTACTCCGAGCGGTGTGTTACATTGGAGAAAAGCTCCTGCTAAATGACTAAATGTAAATGTGAACCTGATAGGCGGATGCTGACAGGGAGGTCACGGAGGGGTCGTTGCCTTCCCAGTTGAAGCTTATTTTCCAGCCCACCAAGAGGTGTGATGCCTGGCCAGAGAGCTGGACCACCACAGCCCACGAGGGACTGCGAGAAATGCTTTCTGGCCATGCAGGCCAATGCATAAATATCCTTTGGGCAGTAGTGAGAGCCCAGGTTTAATTTCTCCAGTGCTTGTATTTATAGTGTCATTTTACAGAACACGCTGTTCAGAATTGATGGTGTACCGCAAGCACACTGCTCTACGCTGACTACTCTGTCCTGCTATTTGTGGAGAAACCCACACAACCTTCTCAGCAATGCAAAGACTTGCAGCTCTTGTCAAACAAGTGACTTATGAGCAAAGCCACTGAAGCACGCAGCCAAATTTCTGTGCGGTATGATGGAGAGTACTATTTTACTCTATTATTCCTGTCATTTCCTATTTAGTATATGCAGTTTTTCCATTATTCATTACTTCTTTCATTTCATCTACCGTTGTATCTTTTGCATTCTTTTCCTTTTTTATTATTACACATATTAGTGCAAACTGCATGCTGTAGCGCCGCTGTAACACGACAAAATTCCGCTAGCAGGGGAAGGCAGGCTTAAAGACCTTGGACGCTTTTTGTCTTAGGAACAAGTTCATAGGTTGTATTGAAGGATGGAGCAGAGATGTACAGGCGTGCACAAGAAGCACGATGCAGCACGTGCGTACGCTCTTTCCAAGTGTGCGTGCTGCCAATAGGCAACACCTCGTGAAATCTTGCAGAGCAGTAATAAACCATTTCTGTAAGCTTTTTTGTGTCTCACTAGACTCCAAAGAACCACAGATTGCCTGAAAAAGATCAGTTCCAACTGTTACACTACAAATGTCACAGATCAGATAGAATGACATTCTTAGTGCAATAAAAAACTATTATAGAAAAGTATTACTTTTCGATTTTAGATATATATTTATTATTAGACATATATTACTTAAACATCTGTTAGTTCCTACCTAATATCTATAATAGTTTATTAGATCTAATAAGACAGAATGTCATGCGAAGAGCAGTGATTAAGTTGGATGAATTCCGCGCAATGGGATCTAGCCATTTTAAAATATAACCAAAACTGCAAACATTTCGCTCTTCCTTGCATGTGAAATATTCACCCCTGCATTAGTTAATGACAGCTCGCTCGTGTGTTTGCTGCGGTTGCAATTAAACAATGGTAGGGAGACCTTCGAACCCACTCCCTGCTTCGTGAGCTCCAAGATGGGAGCTTGGAAGAGGCCACTGTCCTGTCTTTACTGACAGCTCCTCCACCTTTACACAATACTTACTGATCTCTAGCTGTCGCTGGATACGCCCCTTGCACCGCTCTCGGTAGTCCGACTGGGTGGCGTTGTACTCCGTCATCACCTCCACAAACTTACGGGACAGAGTTGAATGCTGGGAGGTGGGTGGAGAGAGGGAATGACTCGGTGGGCAGTTTTAGTTATGCCTCTGTATCCATTAAGATGCAGATACTAGAAACGCAAACTTATCGTCAAGAAGATTTAATTCACTAAATCTCGAAAGCCAATTTTAAAGCACTTATTTTGGATTTACAAGAAAAAAATACTGATGTATCAAAAAAAAGCTGATGTGTAAACATCATTAATACTAGCTACTGTCCAATGCTTGGAATATTTTAAAATATTCAGCCTGTAAGGTATGTGCTGAACAGTATTTTGTGCTAAGGCAGCACAGACAGACACCAGTGACATTAGTATCCCAGCAATGCTCTCAGTAGTGTGATGGGGACACATGCTATGGGCAGTATGTGATGCTTTTGTTCACACCTCCCCACCTTACCTGAGTCTTGCGTATCCTCAGATCTGCCGACGACCTGTTGAGACCCTCTTCGTGCTCAATGGAATGCTCAATGCCTATGGGGGACGGAGGACAAGGTCAGTCAATCAGGGCTGTCTGATGCTCTTGTGTGTGAAGGTATTAGAGAGAGGGGTGTCCATCATCAGTCATGACCATCACCATCAGCACCTGACTGCACCACCCATGTGCACGGCGCAGTATTAACTGAAAGTCCTTTCAGATTACATAAAAACTAGCAGACTTGCTGGATATGAATGAACAGCAATACTGGTGTGGACCTTTACCTCACTAGCTGTTGAAGTATTTACTAAAACTTTTTAAAGTATTAAAAAATTTAAAAAACCTTCAAATTTTCATCAGGTAGAAGGAAAAGGAGGTTAAATATAAAATATAGTGAAACAAGAAAGTCTTTCTTTTCCAAATGTATACTGAAAAAATCAGTTTCACCTTGCAAACTATCGCAACTTTCCTTCCTTCTCCTTCTATTGATAAGCTGGGTAAAATGAGCAGACCTGATTGCCATAATGAACTTTTGGGTTTGCAGATAAAGAAAAGACATCAATGGTGCAGGGTGAGCTGATGTGTGATTTTTCCAAATAAAAAAAAAAAAAAAATCAACTGCATAAAAAATTAAATTATTTCTTCTTTAAATTATGTACCAGGAACAAACTGAAGAAAACTGTTCAGAAAAATATGCAATCATGGGTTGGGTGTACTGTCAGCGAACTGCAATAAAAATGTCCCAGTGGTGAAGGCTTCAGCATCTCTCCTTTGACCAGTTTGTGCTCATAGCCTCAGGTGGTGAGCACTCCTAGCTTTAACAGTTTCAGTTAGCGAGTGTTGCCTGCTTCAGCATCTCAGCCTTCATTGATGAGCCCCAAAATGTTCAACATTATGGCTTTGACCAAAGCGCAGTCAAACCTTCAGCTGGTAAGTACTCCTACACTTATTCATTCAGCTGACACTTTTCTCCAACACTACTTAGACTACTAAGGTACGGACAATTATGTACCCATGTATACAGCTGGGTAATTTTACTGGAGCAATTTACGGAAAGTACCGTGCTCAAAGGTAGCACAGCTGGAGGTCAGATTCAAACCTGTGACCTTTCGGTCCAAAGGCAGCAGCTCTAACTACTACACTACCAGCTGTCCCTACTGGGTACTAGTGGTTATCTTCAACACGCAGTCAGCAGTACCTCCAGGACATGCAACACGTGTAACAGTAAAGATCTATGAACAAAAACAATGGATGAAGCAAAACACACACACACACACACACACTGTCCGAAACCGCTTGTCCCACACAGGGTTGCGGCAAACCGGAGCTGAACCCAGAAACACAGGGCGTAAGGCTGGAGGGGGAGGGGACACACCCAGGACGGGACGTCAGTCCATAGCAAGGCACCCCAAGCGGGACTCGAACCCCAGATCCACCAGAGAGCAGGACTCGGTCCAACCCACTGCGCCCCCACGCCCCCCTCCGAAGCAAAACATATATCTGAGAAACAATCTTAATATATTAAACTCCTTATACCATTTCAATGAGATACAGGGAGATTTTTAAATATTTTTCTTTTTAAATGAGATTCAAATCTTTTGCCAGTATGTATCAACTGCTTTCAGTGCGTTTACATTCCCTGACATCTTGCTTTGAGCAGCTCTCGTCCTTCACAAGCAAGGACTTCCCTCCGCGTTAAAATCACGGAACGCACCGCATAATCAAACGCTTGGCCCCCTTAAACTAATTGCAGTGGAACTTCATAACTGCAGGTCTGTATCGAGTTCATTAAAAAACATACACACGAGAAATAAAACACACACCACCTGGAGGCATTTGAATTTTTTTTAGAGGGGACTGTTGCCAGAATACGATTGAAACTCGGTGAAGGCGTTCCTTGAAGACCAAAGCAATGAACTTCTTCAGTAGATGATTGATTCTTATTAGAAGCTGTGCAGCATTTCCGTGAAAACTCTGAGCCAACTGTTCTCAGGCTCTCCAGCGGCTGGAAAAAAGGTGGCCGTGACCATCTCCCAGGCTTTCTTCACCTCCTGCCTTGTGCTTTCTGAAGGTCACCCCCCATCTGTTGCCCATGGCCAGATGGTTCTGCCACAAGCTTCCCCATGACATGCACGTCCATGATTGCGCTGGTGATGGCAGAGTTCACAGGGTCATCCCTCGGCCGCGACGCACCGCATCCGTTGCTGGTCCAAACTAGGCCTGGAACCGTTGTCAAATTTAGAGCACGGTGAACATCGCCTAAAGTAGACTCGATTTAATAAACTCGGCACGGACTCCAAGCAGTGCAGGTTCTAATGTTTTTCGCTGCCTCTGAAATGAATGCAGTTCTACAAATGGCCGCTAAAAGACAGGAGACACGGGAAAAGGAAAATGCACCGATAACAGAGGAGGTGACCACCGATGACGATCTGCTAGCGGTGCGCGGTTTCACCATCGCGCATAGCGTATGTGTGAGTGAACCCTGCCGCCTCAATCGATGTTTTCTTCTGCTAAATTCAAGGTCGTGGCAGCCATGTTTGTTGTCACTTCTCTGGGTCTGGGTAGCTACGGCGCTAAAATGACAGATTAAACTGCAAACGCCTCTAAAGGGCATTTCATACTGAAATTCTGAGGGAAAATACATATCCGCGATCACATAGACGCTGCTTAAAATTAATTATCCGACACCTTTCTCCAAACCTGTTTATAATGTTTGGCTGCTGAGAAAGAGCTGCCCATTTATACAGCTGATCAAGAACCTTGATCGAAGGAACTACAGCAGGACGTGGCGGCTCAAACACCGGACCTTTCAGAGAAAGGTGGTAGCTCTATGAGCTATGTAATCTGCTCCCCCAGGCAATATGAATGTAAATTAATAAAAATAAAAATTTTTAAAAAAAGTAAAACAATTTTAAAGCTGCAGTAGGTCTGGATTTAAGGGACGGTGATCAAACTCCTCACACACCTCAAGAAGGGACCACAGCCTGAGACGATTAGCATGAATGAAGGAACCAAATCCTCTGAATGCACCGCGTGTACGCCAAATGAGGTGAGGGCGCGGTGACGGAAGTGCGCGGGGCGCTGCGCTACGAACGTATCGCGGTGATCCAGACGCTTTGCCGGCAGGATAGCGAGAGACCCGGTCTCCACGACAACGCTACGCTGCCCTTTGGGGTCTCGTGTGCCCGTGAGGAAAGCGAAGACGCCGTATTGTGTCCGCCGCAGGCAGACGAGCCACTTGGTTAACTGCGCCGCAACCAACTGTCAGTCATGGCTAAAAAAGAAGCGGTAATCTGGTCTTGTCTCATAAAAACGCAGCCATGTTGCCGACGTGCTGCCGTTACTTGGCAATGAATTGTTTGTCCGTAAAACTCTCAGTCACACTGTTTGCTTTTCCCTGACATCTTCAGGCATGACCAATCGCTTATTCTCCGTCTCCCGCTGCCTGATACGGCTGCATCCGCCAGGGCCCGTTAAGGGGTTTTAATGTGAAGTATACGATTATAATTCATGGCGTCCAACTCCTGACGTGAAGAACGGCACAAAGTCCTTTTAATTTCAAAGTCTTTGTGTGTAAACTGAGCCAATTGGTGGTTTATGGAGACCCGCAGCAAGGGAGAAAACACGGCGAAGCACAAATTTTAATACAGTTTATGGGGATAACGTACTCTTTAACTTGGAGCGGACTTTATTGGCCAGCTTCTTGATGTCGGTCATCAGCTGTTCCAGATCTGCCTTCGTTTCTGTGGAAAGGAAACCGCAGAAGAGCAATTTCAGTACCTTCCGTCACCATGAGACAGGGATCACGTGACTCTGCAGAGCAATCATCACCAGACAGTCTCTTCCATACACATGCACGCATGCATGCACGCACAAACACACACTGTGCTGCATGCTCCCCTGTGGCGCCTGCATGCAATGGATCAGAGGCGGGATCTTCCACTGCCTGTGTGCTTACAGCAAGTCTTCTCATGTGAGCCAACATGTAGGGTCTGAAGGTGTGGTGGGGAAAAGGTGGCCTACTCCTTGAAAGAGCGGCAGACACATACGGGGAGTGGGGCAGGGTAGGGAGACAGTGATGCACACATGATGTGCGCGGTGACCTGGCTGTTACAAGGTACTGGGGTAAACAGACAAACAGCTATATAACCATAGCCTGATGGGAACCACAGCCCATTGGGGTTTGAGTTGATGAGTGGAGAAACGGCAGAGGAGAAGAGAACATGATGTGCAGGCTGTTCCCAACCCAGCAACCTTCTGCAAACCCGGTCCTTGTCCTTGGGTTGAGCGGCACCGAGTGGTACAAACTTTGCCGCCCAGAACGAGTATAGGATTGCGGTCGCAGGAAACAGGTTCTCCCGTGTCCAGATGCACTCTCACTGGAATGGGACAGCGTAGATTTAGGGGCCATCTGGCAAAGTCCCTATTGCAGCGTCACTTCGTTTAATTTTTCTACCCTGGCATCCCGTTGCCGTGGCAGCGTGCGGAACAAGAAATTGAGTGCTTGCAGGAATTATGGGAATTCTTGGTCAGATTCTGCTGTATTATTTTATTGTTATGGCCTATGTGTGTAAAAACAGTATAAGAATGACCCAAGTGATCATTTTCAGAAGTTAATAGTCTTAACAGTAGTCTTCTTAGACAATTATACTTGATCACACTTTTGAAACGTTGCCATTGTTTTTTCTTTTGCAATTCTTGCTCTATATCTGTGTATGAATTCTTCATCTGTGTCCCTGTTTCTATGTTGCCGGGACCCAGTGTTGCTGCTGTGGGCTAATTACATTTAAAAAAAAAAAAAATTATAGGTCAGAGTGGGGGAGAAGGTGGGGAAACGCATGGAAATAAAATGAGGAAATGGGCGGGGGGGAAACGGGGGGGAACCAAGTTGCTAGATTGTGCAGGAGCAATGGGCAGGAGACCAAAGCTGTATATCGAGTGAGGAAACAAGGGGAAACAGCAGGGAGGATTTTTCATACTTTCCAGTGGTACATTAAAACAGTAGTTGGCTTTCAGAGATGTTTGTCCAGCCCCTGACAGCTTCCTAAATAAGGCGAAAGGTTGTCTCAGTGCATCACCTCCATAGAACAAAAGAGGGAAAAACACCAAGCAGAGATGGACACTGTGTGCCACGACAATCCAATTAATGATCAAATATGATCATAATACATTTGCAAAGCAACACAAACGGCAAAACAGAGAAGAGGAAAAAGTGGCTACAGAGCAAAGGTGGTTTACAAAACCTTGGCTGGTTCCACCTAACGGTTTCTGCCTCAATCCCCACTGCAAACTTGTCTGGACTGCAGTCTTATATTGAAAAGGAGACAACATTTCGGAGGAGTCTTCACACTTCTTCCCTCCATCATGTTCTCCATGGTCCTGTGTCAACAGCTCTTTCTTTCAGTATACAATCAAATTTCAGCTTCGGCACTCTTCCGAATCACTCGCTGGCTGAAATCCCTGAGGCTGTCGAAAGTAACACATGGCGGCGGACCTCCGCTCACTAAAGAGCGAGTTCCTTCTTTGTGACGTTTCCGCTAAAGGGATAAATGGGGGCAAAGCAGTTCTTGTGTAACAAGACCCACCAGGTGAGCTAAGAGAGTAAAGATGAAATACTGCATGAGAATAAAGAAGCAGACTCAACCAGCGCTACTCTCCAGCAAAGATGAACTGCAAAATCACGATGTAATGGTCATTCTTTGGTTCTGAATGTTTTTAACTGAAATTTTAAACTGTTTTCTGGCTTTGTTGACAGGCCATATTCATATCCCCTGTGGCAGAAGGTGGTGTAGTGGCTAGAGCCTTTAGTTATGGAGTGATAAGTCGCAGGTTTAAACCGCAAACGCTACTGTAGGACCCTTGAGCAAGATACCCACTGCTGAACTGTTCCACTAATTAAATACTGTTTCATAAATTGATGATTAATTGTAGCTCTAAAATTAAGTAAACATTGTAAGTGGCTTTGCAGGAAAGCATTAGTTAAATAAATATATATTAAAGTTTGCTTTTATTAAACATTCCCTTGACTCAAAAATGAAGGAAAAAAAAAATTAACAAGGATCTCCATAAAGGCTTCACAAATTATGCATTTCTCTTTGACAAACAGTGAAATTTTAGCTTTTCTGAAAAACAAGAATATTGATTCCATTGTAAAGATGACCTTTGACAATAAGCATGAAAACGGCAACAACTTTTTTAGGATCTTTGAAGGCATGGTAATACTTGTTACTTCATTTCCATTTCCCATCCATCTGAACCAACAATGAATAAAGAGCACTAGGCATTTCAGCAATGGCCACAGACACAGAGGAAAAAACGTTTTAGAGAAATACAGATTTTCTCAGGTAGGAAGCTGAAGAGAGGGTGACACCGAGACTAATTAATTCTGTGTGAACTTTTCCTGGTTCATGTGACTTGTCGAATTAGCTGTGAAGATGAAAGGTGACTACATACCGTATCAGACCTTCATGCCATGCATTGATCAATGGGTCCCGTCTAGCGGATAAGGAAGAAAAACCCAGTGACGGGGGACCGGGACGACGTCAGTCTTCATAATCGGCATGTTCAAAGATGCAATCTGGCAGCGGGGACCACGTCGATTTAATGCTCAGATAAAACCCGCCAACGATCCACTACAGAGCAGCTGGGCACCTGCTCTCAGTTAAACCACGTTGAGCCTTGGATCATGAGTCAAACACAAAAAAAATGCTGTGTATTTGTTTACGTGTAAAAAGCACATCAGAATTGACAGCAAGGAACACTGATCATCAATACTGCCAGATCAGACCCTTACCAGCACTTGTTCCTTACTAATCCTTCTGTGTTGTGTATCATAGAGAGAAATAAAAAACATTTCAGTGCAATATGTGTAACTGTAAACGATGGATTAAAACAACTAAAAATAGTGACCTTTTCACCTGGTAGGGAACACTATATGACTATACGCCTATACAACTGAAATTTACATTACACTGATTTATTTAGCAGACGCTTTTCTCCAAAGCTACTTCCAATGAACTCTATGTACGTAGCATTATCAGCCCACACACCATCTCACAGTGTAGTACGGGAACTGCAGTCTCTGACCACAAGACCCAATAGTGAGTTGTAGAAACAGCTGAAAAGATCATTGGAGTCCCTCTACCCACCATCGGCAACTCATACAAAAACCGCTGCATCTGGTAAGCTACAAGCATTGTGGACGACCCTTCTCACCCCTCTCATGGAGCCTTCACCCTGTTGCCACCTGGCAGAAGGTACAGGAGCATCCATGCCACCACCAGCAGATGCCGCAACAGTTTCTTCCCTGAAGGAGTAGGATTACTCAACACCCTGCTGCCTCCCAACGCTCACATGGCACAGCAGAACAACTAACCCAGCATGACTCCATACACCTACAAACTGCCTATAGTTCACAGCCCATGTCCACGTCCACGTCCTGTCCTGTGTATTTACTTACTGTCTTGTACTCTGCTCTGTGTTGCACCACGGTCTTCGGAGAAACGACATTTCATTCCACCGTATACAAGCTATATAGGGGAATGACAATAAAACAACTTAAACTTTAACCTTATTCACCAAGGTGACTTACACTGCTAGATACACTACTTACACTGGGTCATTCATCCATACATCAGTGGAACACACACACACTCTCTCTGTCACTCACACACTATGGGGGACCTGAACACCATGTCCTGGGACTGTGGGAGGAAACCAGAGCACGAGGAGGAAATCCACGCAGACACAGGGAGAACATGCAAACTCCTACAAGAAACCATATGCATAAATCAGTTCAGTAATGTTGAAGTCATGTTGTAACAGAACACAAACTGATGAAGACACTGAAGAGCTACGCAACAGTAACATATATGTTCGAGACCAAGAATTTGGCAAGCCAAATGTTTAGAAAAGATATCTGTTTCGGTCTCATTTTTGTAATTCCTTGGATTTTCGCTGTAAATCGATGTGTGAATGAAGCGGGTACCACGCTGCCGTTGATCAGATCTCCAGTAATGAGCAGATGAGCAGACACACTAATTTGATTTGGACTAATTGCTGGCAGTTTAACACTGATGAACACTGGGCTGCCTAAATGGCAGAGTGAAAGAATAAGATGACGGCACCAACATAACAAAACCATCACAAAGCTAGACTTGCCGAGGGTTTAGACATCACCTGCGTCCTTTTCTGTCACCAGGAAAGTAGATGGAGAGCGAAACTGGTTCTGACATGAAAGTATTACTGGATGATCGGAGCAGCAACTCTAGCGCTCTACCTGCTGGACCTTGGAAAACACAAATCTGTGGCCATGGTCACACATCCTGCCCATCCCTTGTCTTGAACCCCCACACAATGACAAAAACAAAGCTCTTGGACTGTTCAAGTGTACAAGAGGTTCTGAACCTTCAGCTACTGACTACAGAAGTTGAGCCCAATGCTGTGAATAAAGACGATCTGAATTCAGTGCTGTAAACAGAAATTCCATACCCTGTGCTGTGACAAGACTCTGAACCCTATGCTGTCACCACATTTACATTTATTTATTTAGCAGACACTTTTCTCCAAAGCGACTTCCAATGAACTCTATGTAGTTTTATCAGCCCACACACCTTATTCACCAAGGTGACTTAACACTGCTAGATACACTACTTACACTCGGTCACTCATCCATACATCAGTGGAACACACACACTATGGGGGAAACCTGAACAGCATGTCTTTGGACTGTGAGAGGAAACCAGAGCACCCAGAGGAAACCCATGCAGACACGGGGAACATTCAAACACCACACGGACTGAGGGGGATCAAACCCATGTCTTCTCGCACCACCCAGGCGCTGAGAGACAGCAGCGCTACTCGCTGTGCCACCATGCCGCCCCATTTAGCAGTCGCTTTTCTCCAAAGCAGCGTACCACAGAGAATGACACAAAAAGTACGTTACACCAACAGAAGGAGAAGCAGACATGAGATTCTTTACAGTAAATTTGTCACATACCACCATATGAACCAGTATACATTACACAATCAGCTGCATATGGACTTTTCCATCATTACAAAATTGTCAGAGGAGAGGCATTAGGAGGAGAAGGGCAGAGTAAGGATGAGAAATTGGAAAAGAGTCTGTGTGGATTGCTGCAGATGGCCGTTTGGTGTGGAAGAAGGTGGTGAAAGGTGGTGGAAGGCGGATGGAAAGTACACAGGATCTGAATCCAGTAACCAGAAGCAGGGAAAGTAGCCAAACACTGGGGGGGGGGAACTACTCAAGCAATGAAGTTATTTTGATTAGAACCTTTTTAATTTAATGAACTAACAACAATTTTAACATCATCAAAATGCAAGATTGGTTCTTCTATGAATTAAATGCACAGTGGAAATAAAAATTATATATTATCCGTTACACAAATTAAAAACACTAAAAGACCACAGCCTGATAGGTATTATCATTAACCATGATTTAACTGCCCCCTTTGTTCAGGGTGACATATTGAAACTCATTTCTTTTCCCGAGTTTTCTTCTTCGGAAGCAATAAACCGGCTGTCAATCAAGGTGAGACGAAACTCAAGTCGAGCTCCGATTGGTCAACGCTAAAATCTGATTGGCCCCACTTCTAGCCAACTCGGCCAATCAAATCAACAAGTCAGATGACAGAGGTCATAGTTTTAATGGTTCACCATGAATGTGACTGACAGCCGCCAATAGCTTGCGGTTCACCCTAACGCTGACTCGATTAGATCTAAGGAGAAAAAATTCTCTTTGGATTTTTCACATCAAATGAAAACTACATTATTGCTAACTACAGTAAAGAAGTAATGAAGAGAGGGTATTAAATGTAAGAGTCAAAGTACATCTTTAGTTTCTTCAAAAAATGTACGTGAGTACAAGTAACAGAGTAAAAGGAACTAATTACTACACACCTCTGGCTGCGACTACAAAAGGTTCTGAAGTCTATGGTTGGCTACGGAAGGATCTGATAGAGGATCTAAACCCAATGATATTCTGTACCATGTGCTGTGAACCCTATGTTGCGTTTACTGACAGTCTGTACCCTGTGCTGTGGCTAAAGAGGTTATGAGCTCAACATGACGACTATAGCGGTGATGAACATAATGATACAAGCCTTGGCTGAATGTTCCTGCCCAGCGATACTCCACAAGAGTCCACAGCAGACTGTGACTAAATCCTTTTTAAGACATTGGCTGCCTGGAAATGAGACTGATACCGACACTGACATTCTCACTCCACTTCAAGTTTTATTTATTTATTTACTTTTTAATCTGAATTTTTGCATTTAGTGTGGCTATAGAGAGGTGGGCAAGGCAGAAGGCCAAGGGGGGGGCCTCAGGAGGACTGTTCTTGTGAGCCACCTCAGAAGGAAGGTGATGTGCTGAGGGACCCTCAGCCTCATAGAGTGGTGTGCACTGATTTTTATGATGATAACCAGCTGAGGTCCCGAAAGTGCTGCAAACGTTGCCTTCGCTACCGAGGGTCTGCTACGCCGCTCCTGTTTTTCATACCCAGCAAACACAATGTCAAGAGAAAAATCTAATCACATTTAAGAAACAGGTGTACATAAAATACAAAAATAAGAGCCTTCATGTTATGATGACTAAAGCTTTAGTGCAGCATGTCTTATTTTTCATTAACTTCTGCTTCTGTAAACCACAGGTCAATATCTGTGGCTTACAGAAACATTTTAATTATACGAAAAGGTTATGACACACAGCTCTTACATCACCTGGGGAAGTACACAGAAGATGACCGGGTCTGTTTTACCCTTAGGAACCATCCCATCGCTCCACACTAGGATGACTCAATTTCTCTGCTTTATCCCAGGACATGCTGATGTCACACAGAGGTTGAGCCTCTGGACCAAAGTGGAAGGCCACAAAACAACAATGTAAGACTCCCCCTGGCAAAGTGCCTTTGCTTGACCAGCTGTGCCAGAAATTTAGCTCTGAAAATGTGTTTCATAGCACAAGTCTCCCGTAAGCCCTGTAAGTCACCATGAAAAAATAAACAATTAAGCGTCCTCCTACTACAGGGCATAAAGAGAAAAAGGCATCCACACAGCGCTTCATTTTCAGAGCTGAAGGTTATACAATGAGCATGAGATCATAATAAGAGGCAACGCCCAGTCACAGTTGTTGGGACCACCTGGTGCGAGTGGGCCGAGTTGAACAATTCAGGTGACCCATTTCCTCCCATTGCTGTGATGCAGACAGGCAGCTCCTTGCCATCAAATCTCTGCTCCCAGTCTCCCAGCAGCACACCCACCCCCTGCCACGCTGCTATGGTAATTTCACTCTATGTTTTCCATATCTCTTTGAGCACTGGGAGACTCTTTCCCCTCTTCTCATCCATCTGAAATGTAGCTCAAAGTATACCCGGTGTCTATATTTGAAATATTGGAAGTCCCGCGCTGGGGCTTTTTCTTTTGTGGAGAACTGTGGATCTCCTTATCAGGTTTTGGGCAATTTGAGTAGGAAGTGAGCTGTAGACTGAAGATTACACCTTGTTCATAACATAGCACTGACACAGAGGGTTGTGCTTCTGCAATACAAAAGAGTATGAAAAATGTGAGGAGATAACACAGACTGGCTTCCCTCTCAGCAGGACATACTTCCACGGTGACCTTGCTCTCAACCACGTCTCCGAGCTCCACCATGCTGAGAACATGCGGTCTTTTCACAAAAGGCCCAGCTCTCCCTGTTCGGTGCGGGATACGAAAGCAATGAACACAGGAGCAGAAACACGTCCTACAAGACGACACTGTCTGATCTAAACAGTAGATACATTAAAGTACACATCTTTGCTTGGAGGCTCTGGATGTCCATTATAGAGGATACGTTTCAGTGTCATTGTGCCCTTTCCATGTTACCTTAGGCCAGTGGTTCCCAGAACCAAGGTTATGACTCAAATCAGGGTCTCGAGGGTATTCCACAGTGGACTGGACTATCTCAAAAAAAGTTTTAGTTCTATAAAGGGATTACGTCACTGACACAATATGAGATTACTGAAACAGTAATTAAAATAAAAGAGTTGCGGATAATATAGGATGCACAGAGTTAATTGTTTTGCCCATCACCACGGCCACCAACAATAGTGTGCCGGAGATTTCTATGCCATGGTATTATCTGTATTTTGTGCCACATGGAGCCTAATTTGATTGCGGACGTCTCAATGTCATTTTGCCGGGTGCTGTTCGACTGGCACTTCCTCCTCTTGCCTTGGGGGTTCATCTCAGTCCCTGCCTGGTTATGTTACTCATCGGCTTTTGGAGTACTTGCCCAATCCGACCCTATATTCTTCTCTTGATCTCTTCTTCTACAGGTAGAACCCTGGGTATAAAAGGAGCAGGATTGGGCATGTGGCTAGCACTCCCACCCAGTAACATCTTGTCCTGTGTACCTTGAATGAATGTAGGAGCTTACCGACAAAATAAAGCGGGAATCTGTGTGTCAAAAAGTCAAATTTCAATAGTTTTTTTTTTTTTTTTTTGTTTCATCCCATTAAAAACTCTTTGAAAGGATTGGCTATTAAGATAGCATGTACCAGGAGAGTCACCAGGCCACCAAGACTGTTTTCATCAAAAAGGTTTGGGAACCACTTTTAGGCCAAAGAGCCATGAAAGAAGGGCAGCCCAGCAATCCAGTGCAATCCTTGTTAAACTGTCCTTTTCCCTGGAGCCCATTGAGGCTGCATTTACATATGTTAACAAGCACTCCGAATGAGCAAATTCCACAGCTATAAAGGTCAAGAAGTGACAGCAAATAATTTTCTTTTGAGCCCAACACCATTTCCATCAGCTGTACTGAAGGACTGGAATGGGTGAAAAGGGATTTTATGCAAATCATTCTAGGGATTTGCTAACATATAAATGAACAAAACTCCCATTAGTTGAAACTTTGCGCTGGCTTGTTAACGTCAAATGACATTCATTACATCGACTTCACATTTCTACATGCCGGTTCTTTCATTCATCGTAATGTACACACCTTACAATTATTATCCAGAGATAAAGCTGGGTAAATTACATGTCACAGTGGATGAAGGAAACCGCTAACGAATTTACACTTTTTTTTTTTTTTTTAAACTGCTATAAATGTACTGGTTGTCAGACACTGCACGAGAGCCACAGCACTTATTTTCCATTCTCTCTATGAAAAATGAACTCCGAGCCTCCCCAATATGCCCAGCCCAGGTTTGAGTGCCGTCCTCTTCAGAACCGTACCGTGTCACGGCAGCCAGCGGTGGGAAGGGCGCTCGGCGAACACAAAACAGCCCGTGTTCTGCCGAGTGGCTCAGATAAACGGGTGCTTTCCACGTCATTGCTCACAGTAACGCCGAGGGTCAGACGGGAACGTCTAGAGGGCTGTAGCGCAGTTGGTCAAACAGCACTGTCCTCCAAGCACATGATGCTGCTGAAGACACAGGGCAGCAGGGGGTGTAGTGATTGGAGTTGCCGTATTACACTCGAAGGACCCAAACTTGATTCCTGCCTCCTGGGGTAGTACCTTAGAGCAAGGGACCTAACTTAAAAATTGACGTTTAAAAAATAAAAAATAAAAAAACAGCCATATAAATGGGTAAACTATTGCAAACACTGTACAATTCTTCAGAGAAAAGTATCAGTTTAAAAAAATAAATAAATAAATAAATAAATAAATAAATAAATAAATAAATAAAGATGATGCCTTCAGCCTGTAAAGAGAAGTGGAGCAGGTGGCTGAAAGCATGCAGCAGTGGCGATGTGTACCTGTGTCAAGTGTTCCTGTGCTTGAAGTGGCGTCATACTCGGGGGTGCATAAGCATTGTGTAATGGGGAAGAGCTAAAACTGAAATAAGAATGTTTTCAAAGAAAAGAGCTGAAGGGTTTTACAGTCCATTACTACGTGACACGTACCTGGTCCAGGTAAAGAGTCCCCCAACGTACGCAATCCCTTCATTTACAAAGGCAGAGCAGTCTTCTAAAATCATTCATGCCACTGAAAGAGCTAAAGGATGGGAGATCAGATGATGCCCACCTCCAGCAAACGTGTCTCTTATAGCCCCACACACATTGTCTGAACCGTATCCCCCATTCGGGGTCGCGGGGAGCTGAAGCCTAACCTGGCAACACAGCGCAAGGCCGGAGGGGGAGGGGAGACACCCAGGACGGGACGCCAGTCCATCGCAAGGTACCCCAAGCGGGACTCAAACCCCAGACCCACTGGAGAGCAGGACCCGGTGTCCAACCCACTGCACCCCCTTATAGCCCCCTCCTCCCCTATCACACGCACAACCATAAAGATACCACATTAGCTGCTGACTCACCCTTGTTTTAAGTTGATAACATACCGATAAAGTATGAAAGAGAGAATTAGTGTAATATCATGATTTAATGAGGTTTGAACGTACGGTCCTCACATCCATAAACAGATAACTGTAAGAGGAGTTACAAATCCAATCATTGTCCTCTTAAAGTGCCCTGTGACTGACTCGCCTCACTGCCCTCACGATTTCATTTGCACACAGACTTGTATTGCAAAGTAAGCCTGGAAAAGTTGAGTGCGCACACACACACACACACACACACACACACACACAGTCTAAGAACAAGTAAACCCTGAAAAAAAGCAATATGAAAAATTATCCCAAAAGGAGCAGTTCAATACATATGGATTTAAAAAGCACGAGAAACACCTGCAAAAACAAAAATCTGTTTGAGGCACACAAGAGTTTTTCTATGCAATGTTGGTAAATATTTAGCTGTTATACAGTGTAATAAAAACTGCTAGAAGCAATGTTCTAGCAATAGTGGAGATGCAAAAATGTAAAAGCTGATAAGCTTTACAATAACTTACGCCAATAATTGCAGTCTACAAGAATAAGTGATTTTTATATTTATTTAGCAGACGCTCTTCTCCAAAGCAACTTCCAATGAACTCTATGTAGTGTCATGAGCCCACACACCTTATTCACCGCAGTGACTTACACTGCTACATACACTATTTACACTAGGTCACTCATCCATACATCAGTGGAACACACACTCTGTGTGAACCTGAACAGCATGTCTTTGGAGAGTGGGAGGAAACCAGAGCACCCGGAGGAAACCCACAAAGACACGGGGAGAGCATGCAAACTCCACATAGACTGAGTGGGGATCGAACCCACGTCCTCTTGCACCACCCAGGTGCTGTTAGACAGCAGCAGCGCTAAACACTGTGCCACCGTACCGCCCGTGGGTTTTGGACAACGGACTTTTTAATCCACTCTTTAAAAATGTCAGAATACCTGAACACTACACAACTTCCCATGAAGATTTAATCACGTTTAGCTAACGGGAGGCAAGTGACCACAAAAGATGTTTAACAGCCTCATAATTTACTTATGAAACCGAGTGCACCGCATGCATGTGTGTTTACATGGTGTTGCAGAGACAAGGGAAAGTACACCAGAAGCGTCTGATACTAATAAAAGGAACTTCCAAAGCTCTGGGGTGAAGTAACTAGCATTGCATGGTGCAACACAGTGCAACGCGGTACCAGACGCCTCCGACGACGTGCTTCCATAGTGGAACTGGGCTGTTGAACGCATGCTGTGAAGCAGTACCGAGATCGCTCGTGCGCCAGTACCCGCTTCTGCTTCCTCGAACCCTCCTTCCACATTACGAACTTGACGAGGATACATCTCAACAGCAGACGAAACGCAACGAGACCCTCTGGGCCGTCGCATCCCAAAGTTTTGGCCTTTGTTTAAGGGCCAAGTTATAGATTCTTCCACCACGCCGACCATGAACTGCTCAACAAAATTAGAGACGGCACCAAATTAAGCAACGCAGCTTCCGTGATGATGATCATAATGAAGACGCACCGAGCAGCCCTAAAGCTTTTTCCATCAGTACACCTTCTCCGTTAAAAAGAACAGTCTTTTTATAATTCCCCTTTACCAAACTGCACTTATTTCCTTAGCTGTCAAGATCTTGTCAAGTCCTACACAAAAACATTTACAACATCTCACTATTTAAGGACAAAAACTGAAAATACAATTTAAACTGTAAACGAAAATGGAAAACATACAGCAAAAATGAGGAAAACTGGGGGAAAAAAAATGAATAAAAAAATAATTGGACGAAAAGAACTTGGCAACAACAGCGACTGCACCCAGGTGATTAGCATATTAAAGGCGGCCTTCAAGCAAACATCCTCACGTCACGCTGCTTTCTCCACTTCTTTCCGCTTGCCTCTGCTCTCTAGGACAACATTATTCTTCTCTTTTATTGCTCACTTGTCAGAGCTCCCTTTCCCTAATTATACAACTTTGCGTTTCTGATCTTTGTTCATTCAAGAACCAAGAGACTACAAGGTATTAACTCTACAGTGAGCAAAAAAACGTGCAGATTCAGAAAAACAAAGAATGCAGATATTTTCATTCTCATTAGCTGTTCAGACCAAGACTTGAGGTTATATGTGAACCACTCCAGAGCTGTGATGGTTTACACTGAAATTCCAAATGCTGTAAATCTCATTTTGATGTAGACATCTCTTGATTTATGGAAACAGACCGTTCTTCAACCGCTTACGTAAGTCAAAAGTTACATATGTCAGATTCCCCTTCCTACCCCACCCTAACCCTAGGCATTTGTATTTGCATACATATAATTCTCTAGTAAATGTCAGACATATTAAAAGTCTGTCATATTATTATTGTTTTCATGCTAGCTGTTCCTTTCACGTGCTCCTTTATACGTGCAGCATCCTTCACTATCGTATTTATAGTCGATATGGCAAAACCGGGTTCCCGTGCTATAGATGATCATCTTTGCCCACCTTCACACTTCCTTATTATTTTCAATTTCATCTCCAAATCGATTGCTGTACGCTTGCGAGAAGGTTCTCGTTTTCCTTCCTTGTTTACCACCAGGCATTGTGAATAATGAAATGGGTTTAAAAAAATAAAAAGGGGGGGTGGGGGAATAAAGCACTACGCTAAGGAGAGGAGATGTGTTCACGGCTCAAAACGTGGGAACTGGGGAGATGCAGCTTCTTTCCTTGCCTGGCTTAACGTATTTGACGTTTTGCGCAAAATAAAAGCACTATCTGCAAATAACGTGTACGTAGGGAATTTTTTACGTAAATCCAGATTTTCATTAGTCAAATTTATACAAGTAGAGGGGTGTCTGTACTTCATGATTTTCATGTAATTCATGCAGTATTCAATAAAAGGGCACCCTAGCAGCCTCTCCTGGGCTGTGTTCGGTCGTGGGTACGAATCTGACTCAGTCTGTGTGCTGTTTCAATGTGTCACAGTGCAAATATGTGCTTCAAGCAAACTGGCAACCATAAACTGTCCTGTATATATATATATATATATATATATATATATATATATATATATATATATATATATATATATATATATATATATATATGTGTGTGTGTGTAAGACAGAATGACAATGTGTACATTCAGGGTATACCCTACCTTGTGTCCTGTGCTTCTGAGAAACGCTTGAGATGACAACATTAGACAATGAACAAGAGGATGCCGATAATGGATGGATGGGAGAGATGAATGCATTGAATTAAGTTTCAGCAATATAATTTACTAAACACCTTTGAATACTGAAAAAGTATACAGTATATTGTACATCTGACAACTACTGAATTCAGACTGCTAAATTGGTACACTGATATAATAGCAAAAATATACCCTTGTTTATTTCCGCAGGGGTGCTCTTACCTGACATTTTCATGCCTCATAAAAACACAACTGGGGAAAAAAAAATAATTCAATTCAGGTCTCTAATGGGAAACTGTACACTGTGCTGGCAGGAAATGGTAAGTGCCGCAGCTATAGAGCCGCTTCCCACTTTGCTCTCATTGAGAGCTCACTAAAGGCCATGGTCATCATCTCAACTCAGCAGCCAAGACCACAACTTATTTTTCCTTTCTTATAGCATTTGATCTTTTCTTTTTCTCACCATCAGTTCTTCTATTTCAAAGACACACATTAATTCCCACTGCACATGATATATCTTTCCTTGGTAGGTTAGCTTTATACTAAGACTTGCCCAGAGAACTGGTAGAGCTTAACTAAACATACTGAGAAGCAGACTGACTGCAAACACTGATCGTCCAATATACAGCATACAAAATGTCCTAACAAAAATCAATCAGTGCAATACCTTTGTGTCAGAGGCAGATGGTACCAATGGCTGATATTTACAGGGCATATCAATATGCTTACAAAACGGAATTTCAACTTTCAACTTCTCTCACAAGCACACAGAAAAAAAAATATTTCTAATTGTCCTCATAGATGAACTGCAGACAACTGAACATAAGTGATAAAATATACAAAACTGTCACTGGCAGACATAGCTAATGAGATGTAATAAAAATGCAGCTAATATCGTTATACATCAATGACATCATAAAGATAGATAGGATGATACTTTATGAATCCCAACTGGGAAATTCGTACATAGCAGCTTAACACGTGACATGTGATAGATGGAAAAGAACTTCAGTAATTATTATAAGTTAGTAGTGGAAGGGAGGGATGATGAGATCTTTCCCATGTTGAAAAAACCCATCTTAACAGCAGCAAGGCATGTGGTGTGTGTAGCTGTCACCTCAGGAGCGGAGTCCTACGGGAAGGTCACGCCGCTTCTCCACCGACCTGGTGTACCATTTCAGCACCGAGGTCTCTTTGGGTCAGCAGTTATGAGAAACTGCTTGGCTTTCTCCGTGGGCCGAGCGTTATAAAGACATCCAGACCTGCACAGGACTAGGGCTTCAGATCAAACAAAGGCCTGACTGCAAAAAACATAGCATGCAGTTCTAAAGGCCATCTGAAGGATGGAGGATGCAGGGCGCTTGCATCTGTACTTTTGATTCGCAGGCGTGTGACATTTGATCGTGAGCCCAAGAACTCATTTAGCCCAATGTGTCAGAGCACGGCTGGTTGCAATACCCAGCTGGTGCGTGCCTACACAATGAAGGGAGAAAGGGAAGGCTTTGGATACTGAGGTATGTGAAACTGTGGTCATTCTCAGTAGCTAATCCATGGAAGAAGAGAAGCAGCAGAAACATTGCAAAAACTGGAACCTATCACCTCCACTTTTCAGCCCATTGTTGCCCTCAGTGTTTGGCAATCCCATATGGGGTTGAACTATACTTTGAACTATTACCACCCATTCACCTTTCGTCTCTAGGTCCCAAGCAGAAAAACTTCCCAACCCATATTATAGCAGGACCAAATTCAAGACCAACCTCATCTGACTGCAACTTTAGGATGAAATTATTCTCATCTATAACTAGGCCTTTTGGGACTAGTTGACTTCATGCTTATGTCAGACCAGCCTATGTGGTATAAATGAAATTCTTGGAGATATTTATGGCAATAGTTGTACTGAAGTCAGTGTAACAAGATGCTCTTTTCCCTACACCCTATCAATGTTATGATTTCGTTACTGTAATACAGTAGACACACGATGCCTTGAAGAAAGGTATGGCCTAAATAGTTTAATTGTTATAGTAATTACCTGAACAAGAAACGGAATTTAGTTCATTTTAGGTCGGTAACTGGAAATGTCTGGGCATGTTGCAATATGATTCAGTGTTGGAGTCAAATGGACGGACGAGTTTTTATAACACTGGCCACAAACAAGGCAAGATGTTCAAACATTTATCAACACAATGAAGAAAATGTTTAGCATAATGACCCTTGGGCACAAGAAGGTTCGAGCTACACCCCACGGTCAAACACCTCACAGAGCACCATGGCCACTGGACCCTTCTCAAAGGAGACTAAGGGCTCCATTTATTTCTGGTTCCATTGAGACTGTGTTTCTCCAGATTCAATACAAGAACTCGGAAGTAGCATCTACATTCCCAAACAGTCCTAAAAGTCAACTCTCGGGTCAAAAACATCTTCGTCTTGCTCGGATCAGATGTCTTTGATCAGATGTTGTCCCAAACAGAAAACTTTAACACATTCATCTTAAAGGTCCTACACTGCATGACATCAAGAGAAAAAGGCAAGGGATGGCATTGAGCTGGAATAAACATTTATCAAAATTTACTAGTTATTTCAGCTCATATAGCCCTTATGCAGCTGTTATGTGCACCTTATGTACACCATTTAAAAAGAAAAGTTGCGTGACTAATTCTGACTAGGCACATATTTATAAAAGCAGTGTAAATCGTTTAATTATACACCTATACTCATTACTGATGGTCCACATCATACCTTGTGTGGTGTACCGTGACCACGGTGACCTGGTACCCATAAGTAGACGCTGTGTTCAGTCGACAATAAGAGAGGAATGGGGGGGAAAATGAGTGCTCTGTTTTTTTTCTAAGGGGGGACATGAACTTCCTCGCTACATTCGGACAATGAAGCTCATTATTTAAAATTAATACATCAGTATGGGCGATAAGGGCACGTAGCTTACAAAGTGAAACCGCCAGAAGATGGACAAAGGTGGAATGCGATATGAAACATGAGCCACTAGGTCTAGGTGCCGAGTGCCAACAGAAGACACATGTCGATGCCATACTTCCACTTACACTAAAGCAAACTGATGGAAGACTACCTAGATACCGTGGTGACATACGTTTTAATCTGATCAGCTTGGCAAACCGTCAGCAGCAATAAGGTGTGTGTGATTACCATTGATGAACGGCATTTAAATAAATCATGGTTCATTACAACCACACATACCAATTTCAAACTAAATCACACTCATTTTCATGCTTTATGAAAGAATGTAATAGAAATATTAATAGCAGCTATGAAATATTAATTCTGTCACAGGAAGGCATGACACGGAGTGCATCGCAGAAGCAGCTTTTGAGTAGCCTAACAGCTACGAAAGACACTCCAAGACTGCTGTAAGCCGGCTGTTGGAGGATGGAACACAAGCGAGGTCACACACCGTTTGAAGAGGGCAGATATTTCTCTGTACATCACACGCAGAAACCGATAATGGCCTCAATATGCTGCACGAATGTACCATCCAAGGCTCTGCTTACACAGGCAAAGACCCCATAACCAGGTTAGGCAGAACATAACCATTAACAGCCACATTATACCATGAAGAGCTGTTTTGTGCTTTTACTATCTTTTAAAACAGGTGTAGGGGGGTGGGGTGGCACAGTGAGTTGGACCAGGTCCTGCTCTCCGGTGAGTGTGGGGTTCGAGTCCCGCTTGGGGTGCCTTGCGACGGACTGGCGTCCCATCCTGGGTGTTTCCCCTCCCCCTCCGGCCTTCCGCCCTGTGTTGCCAGGTTAGGCTCCGGCTCCCAGCTGCATGGACTGTACTAATCACGCCCGTGTTATGTTGCACTGGCCCTATTCCTTGTGGAGTTCCTTACCTCCAACACAGGCAATTCCTCAGGTTAAGGGGTGAGTAAAGCTTTCCATATGGCATTTACCTAAACTCACAGGGATCCCTCAGAGGATGTGACTACACAGGGTATAAGAATATCCTTATACCTCTCTGAGTTGTACCGAACACAGTGGCAGCAATCTGCTGCCACCTTTATGCAACACACCTGTTGTGTACACACACACACACACACACACACACACAGCCTGAAACCACTTGTCCTGAGCGGGTCCCAGCAAGCCGAAGCGTAACCTAGCAACACAGGACGCAAGGCACCCCAGGGGGACGCACCCAGGACGGGACGCCTGTCCGTCGCAAGGCACCCCAAGGGGGACTCGAACCCCAGACCCACCGGAGAGCAGGCACAGGTCAAACACACTGTGCCACTGCACCCCCCCAATGGCAAAGTATCTCATCTCAGTTGTTTGCACTAGGACATACAGTAACATAGGTATAAGTCGCGATGTAAATAGTACGTGTGTAAAAATGCAAGGGTTAAAAAATTTTTTGAGAACGTGGAAGACGCATAACTCCCCATCAGAAGCACACCTGTAAGAAAGGTGTGAAGGAGCCAAACCACTGCAGGCCCAGTTGTTCCCTCAATATGGGACTCTCACAGCTGCGAATGTGCGAAGGGAATCATTACACTACAGGTGCACGAAGGCTGACAGGTGTGAGCAACAACTCGCTCAGCTGGCTGAACTTGAAAAGCACAGCGCTCGCACCTTTGAAAAAGGAAGAAATAAATTTTTTTTTTTTTTTTTTAAAAAAAAACAAAGCATGCACAAAACAACAGCTGTACATATGTGCATGGAGGGGGGAAAAAAAAGGAGCCAATCGGAGTGTATCAGGAAGCGGTTCGAGGACCTGACCTTTGTCAGCCTGTCCCCACCCCAGCTTCTGTTGTGCCGTGGCTTCTGGAACAATCACTCTGTTTAATTCCCCGGCTCCCCCCGCCACCTGCCAGCCCCCTCCCCCTTTATTAGGGTATTGTGACAGGCTCCATAAAGCGTGGAGCGCCGGCTTCCTGGTTAATGAGTGATGAAAGAGCAGCAGTATGCCTTTCTGTCTGTCAGCGGAGCGCAGCCGGCTGACACTAATTCCTCTCCGTCGAGCCACGGGCGGCTCACTCGCTCCCTTCCATTGTGAAGGTGAATGACGGAAATTTCTTGAATGGCTCGCCCAAAATGAGCCCACCTGAAAAGAACGGACCCCGTGCGGACCACCCCCTCACACTCCGCCGCTGCCAATTCCCTCTAATGAAGCATAAAACTACGGGTCCGTTTCAGCTCCGTGGGTGAGCAATCAAGGCCATCACCTGTATTACACGAAGCACTGAAGAATAAAGAAGGAACCGAGCTACGCAGTTTAATATCCAAGTTGAAATATTATACGGCGTACTAGGGATTTCAAAACCATACCGTAATCTTCGGAGGGTAATACTTTGTTCTCTGAAAATGAATAATATTTTGATCAAAGGGTCAAAATGCTTGATGTAAAAACACTACTATCGTTTCCTCCGATCCTGCTGCTCATCGGTATATTCAGAATTTTAGATCAGCAGCTTCAGAGGAGACAAAGTAGACTGCCATGGAGAAGATGGAAGCAGAGGCAGTAGGAGTGGTCAGCAATGAATTAATAACAAATCACTTGATGCCATCATGATGCCATCATGGGGGGCCTTCAGCTTTTTCTTTCTCTGCAGGTCTCCAAGCCTTGAGTACCTCATATGAAACAGCAAAGATGACTTTCTTTCAGTCAGTGAATCGCGTTGCAGAGTAGTAGCCTTATCTCATCTTTACACAATTACTCAAGTCATACTCAAGTCACACATGTAACTTTCAACATGTTTTTGTGTCATAGACTGTTTTGCATGATGGGATACTACAAGCTCCTGAAGTGCAAGCAAATTAATTCCAGACAAGATCATTACACATACAGCCTCAGCAGTCTTGACACCAAATGACAGCAACAGTACCATAAGTGGTTCCGCCAAGATCCTTCTGACTCCACCCCTTTAGCGGTCTTGGCAAGAGGTATCCAAACTGGGATTAGACCCATTAAAGCAATGGATACCAAACCAATGTTTGTGACCCAAATAAGGATAAGCAGGTCTCAAGGGACAGGATCAGGGAAAGAAATAGTAGGGTTATAAGGTGACTACTTCGCTGGCCAAGCAAAAAGGACTATTAAAGCACAAATTGCAGTGCGCTCTGTCCATTAAAAAAAAACCAAACTCGGAGAGCTCACGTGCAAAATAAAGCTGCACCACGGTAGTCGCCGAGAACATCTTTGATCGTGTAATGAACTCATTTCCTTCCAAATTTGTTTTCTATTCCATCCAGTTAAACGCCTTTGAGCTCACTGGCTCACGATACCATAAAAAAAAAAAAAAAATTTTGCAAAAAGTTTGATTTTGCTATCTATTTTCTTACTAAACCAGGACCTGAATTCTTTCTTAAAGTTATGGAACATGGCCTGTTCACTCTGAAATATTTGGCAAGGAAACGTATTTCACAGTTACGGCTCACACCTGAAGTTCCCTCTGTGAATGGTCATATGTGGAGTGTTTAACTTTTCTTCACTAAGAAAAGTAAAATGAACATTTTATCAGAATGACAATTCAGACAAATCCTGGACTGTCTTGACATATTTCTGAAAGTTCTTAAATAGTACTATGTGACCATATGTGTGAACCTTTAGGCCTTTTGCGCTTGTTGCATCTGTGTGGCTATATCTGCAAAATCTCAGTGATGTGTTTGGGAACCCCGTCTTTACAGTACCAAAGGCTCATCGGCAGTGGCGTCACTAAGGTTGGCGTCATCCAACCTTAACCCCGAACCCCGGACCTCCTCTCGTACCAGACCAGACAGAATCCTTAGTAATGTTTTTTGTACTAATGTTACTCGTAAATCGTAGTACAACTAGCAAAATTAAAATTACACTTTTAAATTACAATATCATACACACATCCTAAATGTGGTTAAAGTGAAAATTCGGTAAGAAAACAGCATCTGAAGAAAAACGTTTAAAAACTACGTCAAAATTGTTTAACGTTATTGATATAGGTTCAGAAATACTAATTACCACAATACTGTAGCTAAAACACCAGAAAACGTGACGAATTCAGCGACTATAAAAACAGCAGCAGCGGCGACGAAAACAAGAGCGCGAGCTTGTAGCGCGCGGAGACGAAACCACATGATTCGACACGTCGCTGTAATTGGGTAATAACGAGAGCTCTCAACGGAGCGTGTCGGAAGGTTCAAAAAGGAAATTAGCATAGAGCTTTCGGCTTATAGCTATATTGATACATGTCAGGAGGGCTTAGGAAAAATGTTTTTGTTCTTACAACTAACTACATAGATATTTTTATTTAAAAAAAAAAAAAAAAAAAAAAAAAAAAAAAAACATTTCTGCTGAAACACTGCACAAAAATTTTAGAGAGAGTCATTTTGGTGTCACCCCTTCTGATGGTGTCACACGGTGCGGTCCGCACCCCCTGCACCCCCCAGCGACTCCACTCCTGATTGGAAGAATAGTGTGTTGGGATGAGGAGGTTGTGTAGGTGTTAGCTGCCAGAGAGGGTGGCCTGCCCTTACGGCGCCATTCAATAGACTGTCTGCTACGCATCTCCTGCCATAGTCACGGGTGTCGGCAGAATTAAACAGGACCTCTTAATTCCGCTTACGTCGAATCGGCTCGAAAAGCAACTCAAATTCCAGGGCAGCCCCAGCACTCACCCCCACACAAAGCCGACAAATGTCACGCCAGGAACGAAGGTAAAACGGGCCTGTTCGGAGTGTCAAAGCGCATCCCACATGGAGCCTTTCAAACACCCACAGAGAGAGCATCTACCTCCCTGCCTGCAGAATTCGCTCAGGCAGCGCAGCACCACCTCCATTTGTTGTGCAACAAACTGTTACAAAAACAAAGATGGCATAGTTTAAACCATCTGCAAGAAACATTCATTATAGCCTAGATATGTTTTAATTAGCCATTTACAGACAATCTTCATATGTTCTTAGAGGCATGTTCCATCAACCATTTTAGAAATCTTGACCAGACTGGATATGAAACACTCGCCTCTTTTGTTATTATTATTATTATCAGCAGCAATCAACGTTCGGACAAGTAAATATAGACGTGTTAGGGGGTGGCAGGAGAAAGGGCCCAGGCATTTTTTCGGCTGGGGTGTGTGGGAGGCAGAAGAGTAATTGGAAAACGTGGGGGAGAGAGAGAGAGAGAGAGAGAGAGAGAAAAAAAAAAAAAAAAAAATCACAGCCACACACACACACACACACACACGGAGGACACAGAAGAGAGGAGGGACGGGGGATGGGCACGCTCCTACCAAATGTAATATGATTATAAAACTTGTTAACTGCAAACCATGGAGGGGGGGGGGGGGTGTTACCACTCAGAAAATTATGTTTTAATAACCAATGCTAAATAAGGCCCTGGCAGAGTGCATGTTGTAAGTGAGACGTTGTAAAGGCTCACTGGTGTTGGCTTCCTCACGATACTATCGTTTTCAACTGAAGGGTCATGGACCACGCAAAGTCAGCAGGTCCGAGACCTCCAACGGATCTAGGGGGATGGAGTTAGTGTTTCGCTGTTACAAATGACACCTCATTTACGGTAGGCTCACACCGAGGATCTCGGCCTACTTTTGCCGAACCACACACGGCGCCGCTGCCCATCAGTCCAGCCCAGCTGGAAGTAGGATTGATGTTCAAATAAAATATCGCCCCCCCCTTGCTGTCATTCCAGTGCTCCATTTTATGGATAATAGCCTCGATTTATGTTAGTGCCATAACAAAAGCTGGGAGCTTGGACTGAGTGATCCCTGAGGACAGCAATGGATTGAAAAAAGGAGAATGGTAGGGTCTTACTCGTACCTCTAAGGGAGCGTACCTGCCCGCCTCCTGCTAGAAACCGGTAGCACACTTTTCATCTCAGTAATACATCTGTTGGCCATTCCAATCCCACTGTACACAGAGGATGGATTTCCTGCACCCCAGGGATGCCTTGGACAATAAGCTAACAATAACAAGCATATTCCAGCTTCAAATAAGGTGTCATCCAGTGTGGTAACTTATGGTGTCACCCCCCAAGACCTCTTTTTATTCTTGCAATTACAGACTATTGGGTGGGAAGCCAAAATGTGCCTATACTGCAAAACCATAGCAAAGTTATATAAAGCAAAAACAATGTTTTTTTTCCCTGTATAGTGATAAACTAAAAACATTTAACTATTCTTAAAATGGATATCAGCACTTACAGTGCAGTAATATACAAGGCTCAGTCCGAAAGTATCCTCAGTAACTTCAGCTCAATTACATAAGGACTATTGCAGATACTTTTGGATTTACCCTTACAGAACTGACTGATATCCAAAAGAGAGAGACCCAAAATTGCAAGGATATACTGTATACTTCAGTTAGCGAACCCTAATCAAAATGTCCTTCAGCATTTAAGGCTGATTCATCATGAGGTGTTCATAGATACCTACAAGCAACCTAGCTTGCCAGTGTTGTTACAGGGCAAGATTTTGGTAAACTAAATGAGGTTACGAGATGCTTGCTTCAGCTCAAGCGGCTTTCTTTTCGTCCGTCATCCTCCTTCTTGACATCTCATTAGCTTTTGATAGTTAGCTACTCTCTATTCCTCTCATCTCATTGAAGCTGAAGAGCAGACAGTATACAAGAGTGACTTAAAATTCTGCCTTTTTACAGGATTTTCTGCATCTAATGGGACAGGTCTATGCCCTTTCCTCACAAACTCCACTGGTGTGCCTCAGGGATTGGTGCCGAGACCTCTTCTATTCGCATTTTATATTTCTCCCTGAGGTTCATTTATAGCTTCTCATTACCAATTCAAACAATCCTGTTTATCCAGTTAGTTTCCTTTCTTCACTCCTTATGTTTCAGAGTTGCTCAACCTTCTCCTTCTGGATAAATGACCAAGCCCTTACACTCATACTTCCAAAATATGATATCCTGTACACCCCCTTCTGGTTTTCCTTAAAGATTTTTTTTTGATCAATGGCTCGTTTCTCCAAATAACCTTACCATGCCCTTTGACGACTATCCTGCACACATCGTCACTGTCACTTCTGTTGCAAGAAACGTCTATGAAACCCAACACTTTCTCACCAGGTTTCATCCACTGAACTTCTTGTTCAGACTGTTGTACTCTCTAGGCTTGAATATTAAACAACCCACTGGCAGAGTGCAACGCATCTGCTCTCTCTCCACCGGTTACCTTTTTTTTTTCCAGGATCCATTTCAAGACATTAAAATTACTGGTCCTGATCTTTCTTTATTGCTCTGCTCGTCACTTCTAGTCTCCCATCTCTTCCTACTGTTAAAAATCTTCTCTACCCCAGGCTATCTACTCTCTCACTATCTACTCTGAAAACCTCATTGCAACTCACCAAGCTGTGGATGAGTTTCCACTCAACAATAGGTCTGCTCCCAGTCTCCTGACTTTCAGGTGCCACTTGAAGGCATTTCACTTCAACTGACATCTTTAGACAGCTTAACATGAGCACTGCTCTGACACACAGATTTTTCTTGTGAGTAGACTGGTTTTTAATAGGTTGATTGCACTAGTAACCTTTTTTTATTTGTTTTTTCGGTTTTTGTTTTTATTTGGTTAATAGGTTGACTGGTGCACTGTACATTGGTATTGTGACTGACACATTGTAGTCTCACTAACACTGTTTTTTTTCTTGATTTGTAAGACATATTGAATAAAGGCATCAGCAAAAAATATAAAGCATCTCTGAGACAAAGGCATCAAACTATACAGATAAAATTTATTAACCCATCTAATCTAGGCTTTATTTAATCAGTTATATTCATAACTTTGGATTACTGTAAAAAGAATCCTACTTAGTACTAAACACACAACACTAATAATTAGCAGGTCACCACCAAGCTCAAATCTTCTTCGTATTTTTGTACATCGTTAATTAATGCATTTGTCATTCTGCCATTATAACAGCACTTAAATATAAAGTTTATGGTCAGGTGAGTGGTGACAAACTTGGGTTAAAATCAATATCTACCTTTACAAATGTTATTTTTTTGCAATCACTCATTCACTCTCTCTCACACACACACACACTAAAACATGCATGAATTAAAAAACTACCAGAACTGGCCATAAGTCTGCTACAGAATCTGCTCAACTTGCTAATCTTCTACTGTAGACGGTAATCTCAACAAACAGTCTGAATTAAGCCAAAATTACCCCAAAAGATGTATAGTTTATATTTAACTCTGAATACTAATTGGCAATGGTTGGAAAAGCAGTCAACCTATAGAGAAAAAGACAACTAGTCTTAACAAAATTTTAAGAATCATAAGCAAATTATAGATTTATTGAACTAGCCACCCAGAAGCATAAGCCTTGAATAAAGCTTCCCCATAAATCATTTTACATAGATGTGTCAGTAATGCAGTTTCTATCCATAACCCTGATACTGATAATGGCCAACAGTAAGAATTCCTCAGAAAGTAATGCTTTTAAATGATTCTCCCAAATCTCTTTTCAAGATGCAATAAAACAGCAAGATGGAGCAAAGGACCAAATGTGATCCTGAACAAGGGGGACAGTGGCAGACAGGTTCAGCTGCCCTTGGATGAGGGTGACAATGGGGCAAATTGCTTCGCCTACAGAAAAATGAGTGCCTGGATCAATAAGCAACTGTCCGGTAAAAGAGTGCAAGGGTGAATCATTGCCCCTTTGTAACCTTTATGTGCCTCTGATTAATGTTGCTTATTGCCTAAGCCTTGCAGACAGGCTTCAACAAGCCTCCGAGACAGGTAATTGGTGACCATCAACTTTACCCTGCATTTTGCACACAATCTCCTCTAATAGTGCAGATCTTAGTTATCGCATGCCAAGCATGGGAGAAAATAGCTTCCAAGATCGAGGTCTTTTTAGACAGATACCACTGCATTTTAGCACCAGATAAAGATTGTCAGTCAACACTCACGTCTATGTCCACAAAAGTGGTAGAAAGTCTGCTAAGGCTCACTGATGAGGGCCGAATATACAGTTAGTGCAATATGATTGTGTCAATAAGTTGGACAGTTCAAGCACGTGCCTACTGAGTGACACAATCTCCCACCATTAGGAACAAGCGACTGGCAAGCACTCTTTAGAGCGGACGGATTCTGGGACTTGTGAGCCAGCCTTTGCTCTGAAGGATTTTAGAAGTAACTGAACCACTTTGCACACAGAGCACAAAGTGAGAAGAACATCCGCACAAAAAATGTAGGATCTTACTTTCATCAGGATTGGGTGCGGCGAGGATGGCACTGTGCTTCCTCTTCACATCCTCCACCTTCTCGGAGAGGGCCTCGATGTACCCCCGGATCTCCTCCACCTACAAGAAAGTGAGAAGCTATCACAAAGAAGAAAAGTGAACGGACAGGGGTCACCCATAGGCCATAGGTGTATTCTGCTCAGCGGTATCTGATAATTGTCCAAATAGGAGGTGCAGTCTTCAATTTGCTGGAATTACAGCCATGTACATCAAGTCCTATTTCAATGTACATGACTTGGTTTGCATTTCTCTTTCAAATGCTGGTAGTGATACGTTGGATGGATGATGGAAGGATCCCGAAAGACATCCTGTATGGGGAACTGGCCTCTGGTGTACGACCAACCGGACGGCCTCATTTGCGCTTCAAGGATGTGTGCAAAAAGGATTTGAGAGAGCTTGACATTAATGTGAATGGCTGGGAGGAGCTGGCAACTGATCGTTGCAGCTGGAGGCGGGAACTTCATCAAGGTCTGGGACGTGGCGAACAAAAGCTGCGACTACAGGCTGAGGAGAGGCGAAGACGCAGGAAGGTCAGGCTTCAAGTGGAACATATGAACAGCACCCAGCACATCTGTTGCAACTGCGGCAAGGATTGTCATTCTCGTTTGGGCCTTCACAGTCATGGCCGGCTATGCAAACCACCGTGAAGTGGACAAAACCAAGGCGCAATTCCATGGTCTTTCTAGACTGATGGATGCCGGTGATTGATGATGATACGTTGGTTCTCACGCAAAAGTGGTGTTTCAGCAAAGAGCAGCTTGCTGTTTTGGCATTCATGTGGCTGATGCCTCAGACACTGTCACAATCCATTAAAAAGGTGACTTGGTGACCTATCGAGAAAGATATGGACAGCTCTACAGCACAAGCGCAGCTCATTACGACCTCGATGAAAACAACAAAGAAAGCCAAAAAGGCTGGGATAAACGGGGGGGGGGGGGGGGAATAAAAAGATAAAAATCCACTAACACGGAATGTGGGAGCTGCGTGGGTTAGTCTCGCTTGCCAACAGAAACCTGATACACAATACAGGATAAGAGAGAGGTTATAGATTCATGCTCTTTTGAAGGTTTTCCGAAGGCAGCATGTTTTGAGACAACTGATGTCTGCACGTGACAGTGCAAAAGAAGGAAAAAAAAAAAAAAAAAACTATCAAGAAACACGAGATGCACCGTTACAAAACGGCACGCAATTTAAGTGTGCGTTTTTCCCTCGCAATCTTGCCCATAAGGACTGCCAATCACGTCTTCCAGCCTACCATCTTAATCACTCATCACGTCCTCAGTTGTCTCCTGATTGGATCCAAATTCCTCTCATAAAGTCATAACTGGCTCTTCTCCAATCACCTCGTTATTGTATGACAGCGCTGCTTTTCCAGCACTCAGGTTTCAGCATCTTGATGAACGATATAAGCTGATATAAACAGAGCCCTTTGGAACCGCAGCAGGGGTCACTTAAGGGAGCCAGGTTGGAGGGCGAACCTTCAGGGATGCTAAGGGGAAGAACTCGGATGGATGCAATGCTAAGGTGGTGAGGATGGAGATGACCGACGCATTTTTCAGTTCTGTGTGGTGTTGTCTCTTTTTCTACCCCCATCTCTCGATCTGTATACCCAGCTGCTGTGACCTGCACAGAACTGCACTCCCACACAGCAGAGTCTCATCTGAATTCCTGGCACATCTATGGGGTGTAAGTTTCAAGGCTCCTTAGCCACCCTGTCCTTCTAGCTACTGACCCCCTTGCATCCCACCCTGTCATGTCTAATACGTCGGGGCTCTGAAGCACTGCCAAGCCTGGGCACCTGGAAGGAAAAACACCTGTTTGAGTCCAGCTCACAGCGTGCAAAACCCCATTCCTTCTCCAGTCCACAAATAGGATGCTTGCGACAGAACATCCACATCACATATACCGTATAGCCCCCTGTACTCTTCGCATACATTAAATTACTTGAGCCCATGAATGTAATGATCTGCATTGTCAATGAATGTGTAAAGCACGCAATTAAAGCAAAGACGGGAGAGCTCTCTAATCTTTATTTTAGTTTTATATATTGATTCTTCTTCTGAGGGCATCTCCTGTTTTTCCAATATGTGGAAAACATGCAGACATAAATCAATAACACCGCTAAAACTCCACTTATTTCACTTCATAAATAAAACGAATGAAAAACGTTTGATTTCATGACTTCAAACAACAGATTAACAGCATTACTTTTAGAAAATTGCAGTGGAACTTAAAAAGAAGCAAAATCATAATAGGCAATGGGTAAATAGTCTAAATATTAATGGAAACAAAAATCGAAAACGTGACAAATACATTTGAGAATAAAAAGTACACGGTCTATGCTTACCCAATACGTCAGGGTTACCTGACTATTTTTCAACGTGACATCACATGAAGGAAGGTTACTTGGCCATAATCAGGTTGAGGGTAGGGTTTTGTCATACCCGTTACTTATTAAATCAGAGCACTGCTCTGCTTCATCACATCCACGCATGTCCCCGAGTCCCTTACTGTCATTAATACATGTGAGCAAACATTTTCCATTCCACTTCGTTATTAATTTAGACTTACAATGCGTGCAACTGTTTGTCCGTCAGAACAACGGTGATACTGCAGCTGTCCAGGGGATGGCCAGGGTTTGCCGCAGGATATGAGCTAATACCATCCTGAATAACAACATTACGATCTCTGCTAGCCGGTTCGCCTGCTGTGAGCTACAAAACACTCTTAATAAGAGTTCACTTCGATTTGTGTCTCCACTTGTTCTAGCCTGTTGGAACTCAAAGGGGTTTCTGGGAGGTAGTACTCACCATTCATTGTGATGTTCAGCTGGAAGTGAGAACCCCCACCCCCCGTATCAAGCCTTTCCACTTACAGCAACATGGAAGCGGCAGAGTCGCATGCCTGATGTGTGAACCTTAGCATCTACACACGCTTTTACCTATGTGTCTCAGCATAAGCGAACACATGCATGTGCGTGAATTCGAAAGGCTGCAAAGATGTGTATCTTGAGATGAGCCTGGGTAAGACTGTGGCCAGACAGGGAAACTAGGATCACAGGGAGCAAGTGGGATAATGCAAGATGCAGCAGAGACGATGAAGTGGCGAGTACATGCGTTGTCCACGGTGATGCTTCCTTAAAGTCCAGCCTCACACTGCCCACCATATCAGCTCACTGGAATGAGTGAGAGTCTCCTTTCTGGGACAGCAATTTGTCATAATGAGGTGCTTCCATTAGAGTAGATCTAGAGGAATGGTAATATGAATATCTAAAGAAACCAACAAGGGTGGAGGGAATGAAAGGACAAGACATTGAACCAGATGTGGGTCACTGGATACATTTAAACTGTATTCATATAGGTAAGGTGGGACTACAGAACCAGTGCTGAACTGGGATGCTGAATGTAAAACTGGGCTTTCAGTTTATTACTGACTCACACAGCAGACCCATTTGAAGACCAGACTGCAGATCAACAACAGAATTTCAAAGCAAGCCACATGGGGCAGCTGATAGCATACTTGTAAGGTTACCGGTTTGAATCCCACCTCCGGCTATAGTACCCTTGAGTGAGGTGATGATGATGATTTAACCGTTCAGTCGAGGCTGACTTTCGGTCACTTTATGGATCATCATTCTCCATGCTTTACGATTTTTGACCACGTCTTAATTCTTTCAAGGGCGTATTTGTGTCGGCCTTAACGGTGTCCAGCCAACGTGTTCTTGGACGTCCTCTTCTTCTCATCCCACTGACTATGCCAAGCATTAATGTTGTTTCCAAGGAATTAGCTTGCATGATATGACCGAAGTATAGGAGCCGCTGCTTGGTGATTTTGCCCTCCAGCGACATCTTTATTTTGACTCGCTCTAGGATTGTCTTGTTTGTGACCTTGGATGTCCATGGCATGCGCAGCATTCGCCTCCAACACCATAGTTCGAAAGCGTCGATTTTCCTTCTGTCCGCCGTCTCGAGCGTCTAGGCCATACCTCAACTGGGTACATTCCGCAACCCCGTTCACACAGCAATGTCTCCTGCCATATGTGTGTCAGAAGGAACCGCCTGCTGCACGGTTGTGGCTGCTGGCACCACAGCCGCTCCATTTAAACCCACAAGGACATGAAGCTTTTGGAAAAATCTGTCCACGCAGCCATATCTTGGATGTACACATTCGTCCTCAAAGAAATTGTGGTTTGCCCACAACAGTCCTTTACACAAGGTCATCGCTTACTGAAAGGCAGAAAAAAAAATAACGAAGATAAGGATGACCTAGCAAAGTACTTCCTCCTGCCATCTTTCACGGGAGCCCGGAGGCTGATGGTTCTCACACACGGTTAACCTACAGCTTTCACAAGCAATTTCTACAGTAAATAGGAGCACAGCAGCAGGGATCATTGAGGCCTTCTGAGACTCTAGAGGAGGAGGGAGGATTTCAGGATGCATGTAAAACAACGACAACACAGCCACGGTACAAGGTGGCCTGAGCAAACTCACAGAAGACAGCTTTACCTGCTCAAAGAACTCATCCATGAAGCGATCCTTCTCCAAGCTGACAGCCACTTCATCATCTTCATCACTTTCCTTTCCCTGGGGGAGAAAGAAACATTCAGAATTGAACATCCAGCTATGACAACAAATCAACAAGCCTCAAGCCACAGACCAGGCACTCTTTAATAGAAGCAGAATCACAGGGTGTCCACATAAGGCCTCTAGATTATCGTTATGAGGGAAGAATGAAGCCATTGACAGTCATGAATGGACAGCGGAGGCCAACAGCCTTTACAGAGAAACAACAGACTTTACATAAAGAGCACCGCAAAAACCTACAGCTATTATAAAGGCACTTAGGTCGAACGCTCACGTCTGCTCTATAGAGCCTCTCAAGCACGAGAAACACATGGCCAGAGCCTTCTCTTTCTGTCAACTGCTTAGCACAACCGCTAATTATGAATTATGACCCCGCTGTTCTAATTGTTCATTAAAGAGCGTAGCAGAAAAGTCTGCTGGGTCTAAATGGAATTGTGAGCAGCGCTGACTTGTTTTATAGCAAAGTCTTCAGCGAGAGTTTCAAGATGAACAAACTTCACGCAGCCATACAGCACGTGTGTGCGTGGAAGCGGCAGACCCAGCGACAACTCACGTGGTTTTCTAGGCAAGAGAGGAAGAGAAGTGATTCGCTGTTGCCATCTTCCATGCGTTTATGAAGGGTACAAACATGCAAACTCTGCACACCCTGAGCTGGACTCGAACCCATGCTCAGCAAGCAGTTCGTGAGCTGTGATGCGTCTCCGCATCATTAGACAGCTGCGCTCACAGAGCGCACACACCGTGTCAAAAGCTCTCGAACAGCAAAACAACATCTGAGTCATTAATCCCCAGTCGCCCCCCACAATGATTGCCCAACAACTACTTACCTCCACAGCGGCAGTGCTGCTTCAATATAGTTTTAGCAGTTTTTGTCAGTTTCAGCAAGAAAATGTAAGAAAACATGTTCCTAGAGGTTTATTTTTACATTTTTTTCCCAGAGATGCTTTGACAAAACAGGCGTTATAGCAGTAGGGATTAAAGCAGATCGCAAAGAAGGGTGTTCGTTTTTAAAAGGCGTTACAGCAAAAGCTCTGATACCGGAAGGGCGGAGAGCAGGGTACCCCTTTCCAGCACCTGTTAAAGTCATCTGCATCCTGGAATAATATCACTGTAAAGTCATCCTTAAGGGCTCTAAGGGGTGGCGTCCTGACACCTCGCATAGTGTGTGTGGATCTCTATGTTCTCCTTCTGCAGACTTCATAAGCATATTCATAACCACTCCAGAGAAGATCCCAGAGGTAGGAACCGGTGTCATTCACTTATCCAACCTGCACTACTCGGTCACTGTCTCCCGATCTGACCCTCATACCAAATGTCCTATTTTAATCAAGACCCTCAGGAAGTCTAACTGTGGTAAAGTCATGTCTACCGGTATTTGTGGAATCAAGGCACAGGTGTTTCTGAGAAATAACCACAACCCTGCTGATCTCTCTTGTTCTTTGCTTCATTAATCAACTGAGTCACTTGACCAGCATATTTCAAGCACCATGGTATCCTTGAGATTCTTTCTTTCTGCACCAAAATATCACTATATTCATTTTCAAGTCTGTCGGCATTTGTAGCTCAATTAAGGCTCCAGTTCCTGATTTCTGGCGCATTTACATATTTTTCTCCTTTGAGCAGATAAACTCCCATCACACTTCTTGCACCAGATGTCATCCAGCGAACCCAAAGAGTTTTTTTACTTCCTGCTCTCTGACACTTTGTTCCCTTCTCCTGCGCCGCTCTGTCCGCTGCAGGGATATGAGTTTTTTTTCCTAGAATGGACCCCAACCAGTGGTCATTGCTGTTCTTTACCTGTTACTTGCTTCCCTAAACTGTTGTCATAATGCTTTGAGCTCTTGCTTTATGCTCTGGGTCCTCAAAGCTTCCTTTCTGTATATCGCAAGTTGACTTCCCTTTCCTTCATGTTGAACCTCTCTGCCTCCGAACTATGAGTGATGATACCTGTACATGGAGATGCATGCTGCACCAGCAAGCATTTCATCTTAGCGTGGTGGACCTTCAGTCATTAACGGTTCTTGTTGACCATGCCACAAACTCATTCCACATTTGATGTTAGTGCAGAGTCACGTACCTCTAAGTCACTCATTCAAATTAATACTGGTGATGATCTGTAGTGCAGATGACATCATTGTTCACCTAGGAACCTCTACTTTACCATGGTTCCGCCACCATCCCCATTATAATTCTGCTGCAAAACCTTAGTTTTTTTTTTTTTTAAACTGAGGTTGATTACTTTGCAGACAACAGTCAGTTCAATGCAGAGTAGTCAGCGCTCCCCACTCAACGCATCAGAGCGGGCACTTCAGCAAGAACCTTTCAAAGGGACAGCCATTGCTCAGCCATCACTATTAGTCATCGCTTAACTCAAAACTCCGGTATTCGGAGCAGGTATTAGTGATCTCAATAGACATTTTTTTTTTTTTTTTTTTTCTTTTTAACTTTAGCTAAAACCTAAACTTGCCAGCTTAGCTGTTATTTAAGGCTGGGAATATCAGGCTGTACAGCAACCTTCTCTAAATTCTAAGAGCATTTATGAGGAACGAACAGGACTCCACAGCTTCGCAATTTAGGGTGCGCCTTACAAGGCTTTAGATAGTTATCTGTATCTGTGCAGAGTTTGTTGTCACAACCAGGCAAAGAGATGCAATGAAGAATTGATACCATTAGTTTGCTACTCTGAGTAAGGCGCTTAGCATTGCTCCAACTGCTAGGAACACAGACAGTGTATGAATGAGAGGCCCCCAATTAAAGGGCATTCTGGTCCTAGGAAATTGTTCCGTTTTAACCTAAATTACTTAATCTAAAGCTCCTGCATGACATGGAAGAAGAGTAAGGGGGTGTAGGAGAACTGGGGGCTTTACGGCAGCAAAAATAGCAAAATTAAACATTGCTTTAAAGCACATGTGTTGTTGGTGTACAGGTGCCAAGCCTTCAGGCCCTTCTGGAATACCAGCTGGGAAGGGAGTGCAAGGCTGCTTTGGATCTGTTACACATGCTTGCTCAAGCGTGCCCCCCATCCCGGGGACTCCACCGGGGCCATGCCGCTAATGGAATGTCCCTCTGGGCAGCCAAAGCAACTAATGGTGAGGGGGACCACACCACACTGAGAAAGGGTTTGGGAAGGGGGATCCACTTTGCTTTCACACTGTGGCGGGGGGAGCAGCCATGCATGGAAAGTCATGACAGTGGAAAAGGAAATGGATCAAAATGTCAGATTTCACCCTTGCAGAAAACAATCTTATGTGCATTTTAGAAAAAGTCAGTGGAGTACGTGGCACCATCACAAATATTGTCGGTGGCCTATTAATCTGGCCCTGTTAATCGCTGTCACAATGGAGTACCATAAATGTAATCAGAAATTATTAGGTACAATTAAATTAGTAAATTACACAACTCTCCTGGTGCAACTGGGCAATTATTTTTTTGATAACTATCTGATGTGTGCAAATCCGGTCCTCAATGGGCCACAGAACGGTGGGCGCTCAGTTCTAGCTACTTAGTGTGATGTCACAAAGAGAAGCGCAAGGTAAAAGGCATGTCTTGCCACTAAATTCACCGAAGGGTGGGAAATAATCCTGTCTTTTCCTCGTCAGGAAGGCGGAAAACACTGCAGGACGACGATGCCAGACAATTATGGATGAGACAACTCATAACTGTATGATTGCAGAACTGGAATCAGAATATCGTTGCAGGAAGACCATTTCATAATGACAAAATCACCCAGTCTCCAAGTAGCACTGACAAGGGTAAATTAAAGGAAAAGAATGAATATGAATGATTGAATATAGAGTTTATAGCGATGGATTGCTCTCTTCCTCCCTCATTTATACCTGTCCTACACCTCCAAGGTTTGACATTAATGTCTGAGTATCTGGGACAAGTAATTTACTTCAATTTTTCTAGTTAAAAAAGGAGATAATGAATTAAGGTAAAACATTAAGAAATTTAATGTGTCATATATGGAAAGCGCCATCGTAGAAAAGAGTACCCGGTTTTACCAAAAATGAAGCAATGAAGCAAAACGGCCCCTGCATCTTGTCATTTTGGGCAGTTTCTTTTAACAAAATGCAATAAGTAGTACTACATAACCAAAACACAAGGAGAAGAAGCATTCTACAAATTTGCCAAGGGTGTCTAGCAGACAAAACATGAGAAAAGAGAAAGCAAAGAAAATGACAAATTAAAATGTAGAAGTACATGCATACCTTCAGGAAGACAACTATTTCCTGGCCTGGAAGACCAAGAAAGTGGTCTGACATGTTACCACATGTAGAAGTGCACCTGAATCGGCTGACAAAGAATCAAGTTTTTGTGTCTCACAAAAAAAAAAACAATTTATAAAAGAGTGAACACCACATATGTTGAGTTCCTGCCCATTAAAGAGGTTCTAAACGTAGACATGAACATTGCCTCTCCACAAATGGATGAGTGCAGTACATGACATTAAAGAAAGTCCATGGGAAAGAAAAGAATGTGCTGTGTAGACAACCAAAGACAAAAAAAATTATGTCAAGCCATACTCTCGATTACTTGTATCCTAAACACATCTCCAGCATCTTCTTTTCAGTCGGTCAAAATGGTTTAAGGCCCGTTTCCTCATTCAGTCTCTCACCTTGTCATTCCACTATCTCTACCATGGTTTCATCATTTATTCACAGGGATGCTGAATGGCTGCATGAGGCCTCAAGTTAAACCGGAAACCAGGAGCAATGAGTTTAGAACCTGTTGGAGATATCTGCTGGAAATGAGGCACATTATTGCTATGGCTACTGTTCTTCTTTCTTTCATCTATATGGAGACACTGAGCCTTTTGCTGCTACTATATGACCTGAACAGCATTTGTACTAAAAAGCAGGGCTGTGGAGTCGGCACACAAAACCTTCAACCCCGACTTCAGTGATCCAATAATTGCTTCCGACTCCGCAACTCCGACTCCACAGCACTGTCCGAAAGCTGCACATTATTTTAGGGGGGTTGACTTACCCGGCGAATATAGGCCTGAACCTATATTAGGCCTCTAATTCTTGGGGGTCGACTTGGATGCCAGCACATATGGTACATTTAGTCGGAACATTTTTACCGACTCCAGTAACCAAATAATTGCTACCGACTCCACGACTCCAACTCGACAGCACTGCTAAAAAGTTGTCAAACGAAAAAAGGATTGCCACAGCTTTTGGTGAGGCCCAGTGCAGTATAGTGAACACTTTGGAAAGAAGAATCTCGCTGTATAAACCAATTCAGCTGCAGGTGCAGCATGAAATGGTCTCATTAAGTGGGCGGGGAACCATACAAGCCTAGCAGCAGAGCCCCGGAGACTGGGGGCGGAGGAGGAACGGGAGGCCTAGGGTCTCCCCAGCAGAAGTGATAATTAACTCACCCGTTTTTGTCTCCAGCACTGGTCCTTCACACATGATCAGTGAGCAGCCCATGTTTCGCTTTGGAAAATATCCAGAAAAGTATTGTTAAAGCTGAGAAAAAGACCTTGTTGGGACATCCCCAAGAAAAAAACTGCAGTTTTTAGTTGTTTCCAACATTCACTGGGATATGGGTCGGAATAATTTATGCCATAAAGAATGAGAATCAACATGAAATACCAATAAGGAAACAAACGCATATGTACATTTGTTTGTGCGTGTGGGAGAGCTGCGGGTGGTAGACGTGGTGAGTGAGACGTGCTTGTGAACCAAGAGCGGGTGCACAAATCTCATTACAGCAGGCAGCCCACACAACATGAACTCAATTACCTGCAACCACTTGCCTCCTGCTCCAGTGCTTGCTGACGGTGGCTGTCACCAGCTCTACCCTAAACATGCATCTCCTTCCGCATGGAAACATCCTAGGAAGGGATACATGAACTGGCCCCCAGAGGGAATTTTACTCCATGGTCTTTAAGAGGTTTTGCTGAGCAAGAGCTCTCACCTGATACAGTTGTAAAAAAGTTCACAGAGAGATTGAAAACAAAAGGTGGTAAGTTATAGATTACAGGGCCAAAGTTTCATCCCATTCTGCTATTTATTTTACATACCAAGCAGCGAAAACATAAATTAAAGGGCTACCTGTTACCCAGGTTCAAGCAGAAGAACACTGATGCCAGGCTGGAGAAGCTGCTGTAAGAGTAAACTTGCTACCTGAAGCTCTCATTATGGCCTTTTAAATTCCTATATTTAAAATTCCTAAATTAGAGCTACATGTAACAGTCGATCTCTATTCAGAACCCTGGAGTTTTGACTGGGGCTGCAGCACATGATTTGTAAAAGTCACCTGACGTATGCATTGTGCAGGGAATTAATAATGCATGACCTCTCTCCCCCCCAAGGCAAGTCACAGCCACTGAAATGGAACCCACCAGGGAACTGGTATATGGACAACCTGGGCATCAGGCAACACTGCTGTTCCATTTTGTTGCTTTTCCATAGGAGAAGGGCACTGACTGGCCCACAAAGTCAAGCTGCAGACATGGGGACAAAAAACATTGTTCTGCCACCGCCAACAAGGCACATCTGTATACTTAATACAGTTCATCTTAGGAACTGCAACCCATCAGCTTCTCAGTAACCCAGAACAGAACTTTAAAGCCACTTTATGACTTATGTGAACTTCAAAGAGGCGCAGTTATACAATCACAAAAATTCAGGTGAGTGTTGCAGCTCTATTGTTATCCGTTCTATTTGTTTAATTACCCAGCTGTATAGAGGGGTAAATAATTGTACGCCGCTTAACACCAAGTCATTCTGAAGGAAAGGGTTAGCTAAATGAATAAATGTAAATGTATGGAAATTGTTTAAAACATTTTTTTATGGGTGAACACATTTACCCCACACAAGGAAACTTCCCAAAACTGTTTTCTAATGCTTTTACTACATGTTGCCTTGACAGTTAACCATTTACTTTACATACCACTCTTTCCAATCCAGCCAAAACAGCCATAACTTCTTTGCCTGTTTAGTCTTCACGCACATCCAACCTCTGGATGTCATTTCCCTCCAATAATTTGACTGAATTCCCTCTAAGAGAACTGCTGCGACCCTAGTGGAGAAAGGATCCAACCACAAGGGCTGGAACTGCTAAAACACCCACCACTTCCCAAAGTGTTGCGAGGACTCGCTCCGTCACTCATTCTGCTGTACGAGCACTTTCCCTTGACGTGGTTTAAACCCAGCCACTGGACATATGCAACACCACATTGACTTTCGTCTGCAAATGGCTTGGGACCAACTTGGATTTCTTGCCTGGCTAAATAGGCTCATGTGAAGTAATTAAAGGGTAGGCTACAGTTTTCATTAGTGCAAATTATGAAAATGTCCACAATTTTCACACTTTGCCAGTTATATGTAAAATTGAAGTGCACTAACCTCAGTTATTCAACAACTGAAAAAAATCTGACTTCTAGCTCAAACAGTTTACATCCTTCCCCTCATATCTAGACACTGGTAATACTAACATTCCCTGTTCAGATATTAAGAATACACACCACTGCTTATGTGTGAGGACTCTGTCCTTGGTTATACAAACTTTCTGGTCCCACTCTGAACAGCAACTATACACAGTAATGAAGAAGGGTGAAAGATGCTGAGAAGACAGACAGACTTTGGTCATGTTTACATGAAACTATTCTGTTTTATTGCAACCCCAATTCCAAAAAACATTAGGACAGCATGGAAAATACCAATGAAAACAATAAGAGGCTATTTGTAAATTTACAATTTCGGAATAAACAATTTCCAAAAAACAACGTAAATCTGTAAAAAATGTATTGTAAATCTTCAAAAAAAACAATGCAGTTGATTAGATAAAACATGAAACACCTCGTCTTTATACTGTTTTTGTTTGAATACAAATAAAAGTACATTTACAAAATCACTCATTTTTATTAGCATTTTCCATACCCTCCTAACTTTCTTGGAATTGTGGTTGTATGTGCTTCTTTGTTTTCACTGCCTTTGGTGCTTTGCATTTACTTTGGATTCATTATAGGTCCAAAGAAAATATAAAAATGTATAGGCAAAGACCAAAAATCCACTAAGAAAATTTCTTCCGTTTGCTTAAGGCTGTTATCCGGATCTGAAGGTTCCCTGTTGGAACCCTACTAGCTAGCGCACCAAAACTGTAAATCACCTTGGACAAAGGTGTAAGCTAAATAAAAGAGTTCAAATGGAAGTGTTAAAAATATACATAGTACGGCAAGAGAAACAAAAGTCATGATGATAATGTACCAGGCAAAGTGCTATGGAACCTTACTTTTCAAGGGGTGACAATGTAGCTGGTTCTCACGCCAATTACAGAAAAGCAATGCATACAGCTTCCCCTGTTGCATTTCTGTTTTTCTACTTTAATATTGAGCGCACTCCGTGGCCACTTTATGAAGTACACCCACCTAGTACTGGGTATGGCCCACACTGGCCTCCAGAACTGCCCAAGATCTTTGACACATGAATACAACAAGGTGCTAGAAGTAACTTATGGATATTAACCTGTGGATCCATGCCAAATGTAGAGCATCATGTAGTTACTGTATATTTTTCAGCCACAGATTCACACTACAAACCTGCTGCTGTACCTCATCCATGGCTGAGTTGGGATCTGCCCACTATGCAGTCCACGGGAGTAAAGTGAAACGACTCCATTTTATGGAATCACCTTGAAAATGATGAATGTCTTGTGATATGGGACATTATCCCACTGGAGGTATCCACTAGAAAAAAGGTACACTGTGACCATGAAGGAATGCACATTGACAGCAATGATGCGTAGGGATGCTGCGATTTCTCAAATCGGTATAAAAGGACCTAATTTGTTCCCCCCTCCAAATCTCCCTACCATTAAACCACTCATCTTCACCTTTGACACTAAGCAGGGTTGATTCTTGGAGTCAGGCTTCTGATACCAAATTCTAACCCTACCAACAGCATGTTGCAACAGAAATCTAGATTTGCCAGACCAGAAGATGTATAGTATTTCTGCTCTTCTCTTGTCCAATTTTTGCATGTTCACTGTAGCCTCAGCTTCTTATTCTTAATGGACAGGAATGAACCTGGCATGGTCTTCTGCAGCTGTTGCCCATCTGCTTCAAGTTTCAAAGAGTTGTGTGTTAAGAGATGCCTTCCTGAATGTCACTGTACTACCAATCTAATATTCTTGCACTTCTGGCCTTCCTGATAGCTTTAAGAAGAATTCTCCCTCTCCTCTGACCTCTTTCACCAACAAGACATTTTGACCCACACTAGTCCACATCAGTGCATGTTTTCATATTACAGCACCATTCTCTGCAAAATCGAGGCTATGAAGCGCGCCAAAATCCCAGGACTTTCCAAGATGCTTCAAGGACCACGTCTGGCACCCACAATCGCAATACATTAAAAATCACTTAGATCACACCTCATGCCACTTCTAATGCTTTCTCCAACAGCAAGACGTCTCTACCATACTAGGACAAACCTGATGTCTGATACTTTCCCCTGCAACTATACAGCTGGTAGTGTAGTGGTTAGAGCTACTGTCTTTGGATCCAAAAGTCACAGGTTCAATCCCCACCTCTGGCTGTAGCACCCTTGAGCAAGGTACTTACCCTAAATTGCTACAATAAAATTACCCAGCTCTATAAATGGGTAAATAACTGTAACCTTAACACTAAGTTGCTTTACAGAAAAGCATCAGCTAAATGAACAGATGTAAATGTATGCAGTGTAATTGATTTTATGACAATTCCACTGCATTTTCCATCTTTACTCTTAACAGCGAGGGGGGGAAAAAAAAAATCCCCTGGCCACCTTGTTAAGCAGAAAAAGCAAAAGGATGGTGCCAACTTTCTGGACTGTATGGACACAAGTTCGAGGTGGAAAGCTGCTCGAGTTGTGGTAGGAGTACAGCTCAGCACCTAGGAAAACACAAGCCGTTCATCTGAAAAATCCACTGCAGTGACAGAATGGTGCTCAATGACAGAAGCTCAAGAGAAATGTCCTCACAAACCCAGTAAACAAACACCCAACCCTCAGTATGACTACCGTTTAGAAACATGCTGCCAGAATACCACTTTTCTTCACATTAACTATTTTCCCTCCATTCTATTTATTTTCAGAGCTCAGAAAGAGAAATCTTAACAATACTTTGTTCTTTTTGTTGATACTGAGGTAGAAACGCGAGGCCGAGCCGCCAAACGGTGAACACCGCATCGAGTGCAACCTTAAGGTTTTTTCCAAATAATGTTAAGAAATTACTTGCCCCCCGATACACCAGGCAAAATTGCTCACACCATTTTCCCAGTTGATTTGGCGTAAAAACACTTACAAGCAAGAAATTAAAAAACATTACAGAAAGCATAACAAAAGTTCAGTTAACGCACATAAAGTGTTACCGCCTACTGGAGATGTTAATCTGTCACACAGCCACTTTTTGTCCAAAAAGATCAGCTAAAATGCCTGACTTGACATTTCTAACTATAGGTTGTGTTTGTGAGGTATTTACCGTCTTGACACCTTGTCTGCCTGTTCACGCAAGTGGGAAAGAAAATTCCGATCTATTATGGGACAGTTCTGAAGGTGTGAGCGAAGGAGGACGGGAATGTTCGTGTTCATTAGCGCTCTGCAGCCAGCGGAACAGCAGTCCCCCAACTTGTTGCTGAGTGAACAGGCAAAACCCAAGGCAATATATCACCACCACCACCATCCCTCCATTCATAATGCCTGTAAGAATATGAGCATAAACCCACAGCAATAATAATCAGAGATTGCCTTTATACTCCTACTAGTAATGTAATGCATTTATTTTCTTATAAAAGCTGTAGTCTTTCACTAACCTACCTGGCATTCCAAATATGGGTGATACCTCTCTCTCTCTCTCTCACACACACACACACACACACACACACACACACACACACACACACACTTCAACCGCTTATCCCAAGTGAGGTCGTGGCAAACCAGAGACAAACCCAGCAACACGGAGCGCAAGGCTGGAGGGGGAGGAGACACACCCAGGACAGGACGCCAGTCCATTGCAAGGCACCCCAAGAAGGACTCAAACCCCAGACCCACCACAGAGCAGGCCCCAGCCAAACCTGCTGCGCCACCCCGACCCCCATAGGTGGTATCTTTAAAAGAAAAAAAATGCAAGATAAGTACTTCAAAATCTATATAAAGATCCAAGACTGTAATAAAACCCAAGGTTATCTAACATTCAAGTCCAAAATTAATTTATATTCACATTTATGACAGAATTAGAGCCCAGCAGAAGCTGGCACATCATGTCACTGATGCTAGCTACCACAGTATTTCCATGGTAAACATGGGATGTTGCAGCACAGAAACAAGAACGGCATCTTGGCATATATGTGACCGTTCAAATAGTGATGGGATTTAACAGATCAGTTTCAGGTTATTGCCAGCAGTTATCTTACTGTTGCCTTGCACCTTAACCTTTACATGTCAGAACCATGATACAGAATAAATTACATTGAGAAAACAAAGATGTTTGCCAAGGGTGCCCAACTCCAGTCCTCCGAGACCTTGCAAGTTTCAGACAATACATGACTACCTTACGTAACAGCTTCCATGTAGCAATTAAGAGCAGTAGCCCAAGACGTCTCTGCTCAGTCTGCATGGAGTTTGCATCTTCTCTCCATGTTTCAGTGGATTTCTTCCAAGTGTCCTGGTTTCCTCCCAAAGGGCAAGATGTGTTTCAGATGAACCGGTGACTCTAAATTGCCCTTCGTGTGTTACATGGCTGTGATGTAAAAAGTTTAGAGCAGTTTATTTAGCATTATAAGTAACCCCAGACAAAGGTGTCAACAAAATAGTTCAATGTTAATAATTCTACATAGGCTTGGTGGGAAAAGAAAGCTGCTAAATGAACACATGTAGATGCACATTTTAAAAAAAAAAAAAACCACACTTCTCTGCCCCTTTGAAACTTTACCAAAAAAAAGGACTTAGTGAAGTTATTTCCTCTTTGCTAAAACACAGCAGCAATATTCCTCAACATGATTTTACTTGCACAGAGGATGAAAATTGTGAGCGGTGCCTTAAAGGTGTCACAATACACAATACTCCTGCGCTAGCTACTGTAGGTAAGGTATTTAAAGTTCAGTGGCACAGTATGTGTCAAAGGGGCAAATCAATCGGGTTAGCTTTGCCACGGAGGGATTCCTGTGAACGGCAACTGCAACCCTACCCTCTCTCTGTAATAGGAAACGTCAGGGAAATTAGACTTATCTGAGCAAGAGAAAAAGCACACCTGTTCCTTTACATATATATATACATATATACATATATTTTATATATATAGAAAACCAAAGGTCTCAGCTTATTATATGGCTTATTAGTCAACGCTGCATGCAGGACCAGAAGACACAGCAGCGTTAAGGACATGAAGGTCAACAGCTCTAGTCCCAGTAGGGGAGCAACCACTGCAGTCTTAAGCATTACAATATCCAGCTGCATAAATGGCTATAAATTGTCAACCACTTTGAGTAAAAGCTTTGACTTCGGCCTGCGAGTGTTTGTCTGCTATATGGACCCTTCTGACGGTGAAGAGTGAGGAAGGAGTTGACGTAGTCAAAGCTGGAGACCCACACACGCAATGTGTTTTCCCCCAAACAAGAGTACAGCATGGTCCATTACCTTTAGGATGCCTAAAATTCGCCGTTACAGACAAACACCTCTGTGTGAGATGGAGCAAATGCATTCTGGGTAAATGTGAGCAAGAGCAGACAAGTCACCATGTAAAAGCAATAAATATGGAACGGCTCTTTAGGGGGCTTTCAATCCTTCAAGTTGACAGGTCTGTGGCACAACATAAATGTTTCAATAAAAAGCTTCTATAGACAGATGCCTGGAGTGTTTTGTGGTTTCAATTTATAATCCACACTGCTGCAAGATCAACAATCAAACAGCCCATTGTTCTGGAGAGGACTGTCGGCACACGGCAGGGGACTCCTCTTATGTAAACTTATTAGCATGATAGGTCACCCTTTGGGTCAACATGCATATTCAGCAGGTAGCGTGACCATAACGCAGGGCCTTTTGACAATGATGCTCTTCGGGGGGGGGGGGTCAAAATATCCACGGTCTTATTCTGGTCAGGCAACAAATGACTCAGTTCCTCAAAATTTTTTTCCATTCCCCTTCTGAAATCTCGCACCCATTTGTTCACAGACACTTAGAAAGGGTCAAAACAACACTGACACAGTTGGTTTTGAATTTAGCCGTAAAGAGTAGCAAGTCCAACAATGACAAAGAAACGGAACGGGAAATAAAGACTTGGAAAAGATGGAGGCCCCGTCATGTGTCGACTCAGCTTTCAAAAGGTGTCAACATTTAGCTGACGTATTAACTAAATTAGCTTCTCCTCCCGTACTTCAGTTCTTCACTGAAATACAAACATGTCTCATAGCTGCATCATTCAACTCGGCACTCCGTATTTCCACTTGCCTAGTTAAACCTCATTTACATCTTTTTAGTTGAAACACGACAGACGTACGTATTTAAGAATTCAGCAAAGTGGTGCGCATTTGTAACCAGAAGGTTGTCAGTTTAAGTCGCAGGTGTGGTGTTGAATAGCAACTTGGATATTCTCTGGCAGTTATATAAACAGTCAAAACAAAAAACAGTGTATGAGTCTAAAAGTGATTACTTAATATTATCTCTTGTTTGGCACACTTCCAAGTTGTGGCTGAAGTTGCACACACAAAAAATAATAAATTTATTTATTTAGCTGATGCTTTTCTTCAAAGAGACTTCCAATAAGGTGTTATCAGCCCACACACCTTTTTCACCAAGGTGACTTACACTGCTAGATACACTACTTACAATGGGTCACTCATCCATACATCAGGGGAACACACACACACACACACACACACACACTGGGTCAAGCTGAACAGCATGTCTGGAGTGTGGGAGGAAACCAGAGCACCCGGAGGAAACCCACACAGACACGGGAGAACATGAAAACTCCACACAGACCAAGTAGGGGTCGAACCCACGTCCTCTCGCACCACCCAGGCACTGCGAGACAGCAGCGCTACTCGCTGTGCCATAACAAAATTTTACTCTGCAGAAAACACTCATTTAGAGATATAACAGTAGGGTAAGTCCTCGGATTTTACACCACACACCCAAAGGGAATAAGTTGCTGATGTTCCTGCCTCTGAGCTGCTTTCTGTTTTGTAACAGAGTCCTGTGTCGAGTTTCTGAAATGTGTTCACTGTCTCCACACTAAATCAGAGCGGGACTCTGTACAGAATGTAACAGCGCAGATCTCACAAACTCAACTCTGATTACTTTGAAAATTCTGGCAAGCAATTATTCAGGGAGAAGATTTACCTCCTATTCCCAGACAAACACTGAACTAAGCTGGTTTGCCACCAATCATCTCTCCATCTCTCCAGTTACTTCCAGCCGTAAGTGTTACAAATGCATTTAATTCCATCATGGTGCTTTACAGAAGAAGCAACGTTAACAATAAAGCTGGAGAAATATTCCGGCTTCACTGATCCAACTGAAGCCCTGAAGCGTAAGCTCCAGTGTGTGTGCCGATGAGGCTGGTCTCAGAGGAGCAACAAAGTACCTTGGTGTGTGTGAACAGCATACGAGCTCAACACCCGACGGGGGGTCCCAGCGTAGCCCCCCACCATCCGAGGGCATCCGAGCACTAAGAGGCCCCTTTCAAACAGTCATTAGATTGTGGAGCACAAAATGTACAGCAGCGTGGAGCAAGTGGGCACTAAAAAAGGAAAATGAATACAAGTATAAAAAGTAATAACTCAATAAATCTGATGCTTTACTTTTTTCTTTTTTAACCAACAGTAGCGACAACAACAGAGTAGTTCTTTGGCCAAAGGCATCAGGAACAAGACTAAAAAAGGTCCACAGGCTGAAAAGTACACTACTTCCAACATATTTATCTCAAATGGACTCAAATATCATCCTTTTAAAGTGTAATTATTAAACACGAGTCACGATTTCACAGTTGGGGAGAGGGAAGAAGAACGGCGATTTGCCTGCAGGACCGCTGCTCGCTGGCCACAAATGCCCAGCACGCGTGCATTGCGGTGATCCCGAGAAACAAACACCGGGCAAACTGTATCGGTGAAGGCCGGTGACAGCAGCACTGGCTCCTTTCGCTGCGCCCTTACACTCTGAGGTTACTGGGTTCGAAGCCCACTCCTGCTGTTGTACCCTTGATGAAGGTACTTACCCTGAATGAAGGAGTAAGAACACCATCCTGTGCAAAAAGGTAAATTATTGTAAAGCTGCAGATCAAACACTGCAGGACACCAGTTATTTGCATCAGATAAAGAAATGACAATAACAAAGTTTGATCGGTCCTGCTCTCCGGTGGATCTGGGGTTCAAGTCCCGCTTGGGGTGCCCTGCGATGGACTGGCGTCCCGTCCTGGGTGTGTCCCCTCCCCCTCTGGCCTTACGCCCTGTGTTACCGGGTAGGCTCCGGTTCCCCCGTGACCCCGTATGGGACAAGCGGTTCTGAAAATGTGTGAGAAATGATATTTTTCTACTTATCATCATCATCATCATGGCCAACGGGTGGCATAGTGGTTGGTGCTGCTGCCTTTGGACGCAAAGGTAACAGGTTTGACTCCCAGTACCCTTGAGCTAGGTACTTACCCTAAACTGCTTCAGTAAAAATTACCCAGCTGTTTAAATGGGTAAATCACTGTAAGTTGCTTTGGAGAAAAGCATCAGTAGTAAAGGTCATAAAGAGATCTTGAGCACCACTAATGTGCGCATCTATTAAGCAATATTGTATGAAAACAAATAAAAGGCACATAATCACATCTGGCAAAGCCTGCAGGCTGAACGGAAATCGCACCGACAGCGAAGAAGGTCCCCATTGGACCGAAGGGCTCATTTCATGGGTGAAGAGGCTCCTTCAGACCTTCTAAAGCACCATGACTCCACAGCACTCAACAAGAGCAACACCTTAAAGACCAGCCCATCCATCTCTCGGTCGCACAGCAGTCCGTGAACGGGGGGTTCAACAGCGTCCCCAGCGAGACTCTCTCAGACGGTCTCTGTCAAAACCAGGAAGAAGTCGCCGCCTCATGGAGACACTTGGCGACTCCATCCTCACATGGTGAGGAGGATGAGGACGAGATGGAAGGTGAGGACAGCGGGACGGGGAGAAAGGTGGGGGGACACTTTGGACTGCGAGGAAGACGAGAACAACGGGGGACGGAGGAAATGGCAGGGATTTGCAGAGAGGATGAGAAAGGTGTGGACATTTTGGACTGAGAGGAACATGAGGCATATGGAGACAGTGAGAAAGTAAGGACATGTTGGAGAGCGAGAAGAGGAAGGTGAGGATTATGAAGAAGAGAAAGGTGAGGAGCGTAGGGAAGAGGAGCACTTCTTTGAGAAGAGGCGCCAAAGGTCCGGAAGGTGTGTTGTGGACAGTTGGGAAGGCAGGAGGAGAGGAGGTGAAGACATTTGAGAAAGTAGAGGAGAAAGAAAAGCGCAGTGAGCGCCGTCGTTGCGAGTAGGATGAGAGAAGTGTGGTGAGGACGAGGAGAAGGGGACAGCGCGAGGCCACAACCGCGTCTTTCCGCGCGGACGAACAGCGGCAGAAAAGCCCGCCTTTTCACCCCCTTTTCCTGAAGCGGCTGAGTGAGCGGACACCTCGCGGCGGCGGCGGCGCGAGCCTCGCCCTTCTTCGCACGAGGCACAGGTGATTCCGGCGCGTTCCGCTCGCGCCCGGACTGGAGCAGCGAAACCACCGTTTGCTTCCGCTCCTCAGGCTTAATACGGAACAAACAAACAAAGAGCCGCTACTTACACTGCGGAGCTCCTGCGTGCGGTCCTTCATGGTGGGTGGGTGTGTGTGCGTGCGTGCGCGCGCGAGCCGTACACCGCTTCGCCTCCTCCTGTCTCGCGTGCCTCTGTGCGTGTGTGTGTGTCAGAGAGAGAGAGACGACGCCTCTGTAATCTCCACTCGCCTTCACTCCTTATTTCCCTTTTTTTCCCCCACAGACAGAGCGGTAAGGCGCGGTGACGCGCACGGGATGTTCTACTAGCGGGAGCGCGCGTCACCGCGCTCCGCTAGGTAAAAAAAAAAAAACTGGATTTTTTTAAAGTGTTAAACTACGCCTGTGGAGACGAGTAACGACTCATCTTAGTTTAAACATCTCCGTGCTCCGCAATTAAAAGGCATAAATCAGGCCAGTAACCTGTTCTTGATGGAAACAGCATTAGTACAGTAGCATCGCCTACATAAATGGAGAGGGAAATAATTAAGTGTATATACTGGAAATGACGTAGACTAAAGGGATAGGCGACACCTTAAAAGTTTGTTTTAAAATCACTTAAGATTTTAATACCTTAATTACCGAAGTGACGACGTCTTAAAATTGAGCAAAGGTGCCCTCTGCTGGCAGGAGCCCGAATAACACATTTTAGGGTCGCGACCTGACCCAAAATTAGCCCTCCAATTATTTTCATTCTCTTAGTCACCATGAAAAATCACCTGTCCTTCAAACTCCCCTTTTGAAATGTCCAGTTTGTTTAATGGTTAACTGCTATAGCATACACGTGTATCTTTACCTTACTTTACCTACTTTGAAACACGGAAACCACAAGTTCAAATCCTGTACAAAGAATGCATATTTTATAATGCACATTTATTATGAATAAGAAATACCATGTTTGATTCTTTTAAGCATAGTCAAAACTGACAAGTAAATATCTGAGGAGTAGGTGAATTCACTTGGTGTTGCAACTGTAAATCTCATATAGTCTATACACAGGACCGCAGATTACAAGAACCAGAGTCTGACACCACTTACCGAAAAGAATAAATAAGCATTCAGAGAAAATGCAGTAGGCCTAGTGGCATATTTTATAAAAGGAGATGATAGTGAATAGGAATATTGACTATATTAGCATATTCTTAACCAATGCAAAAAAAAATTACTACCCCAACCTCTTGCTATCTAGACACTGTCCCTGATTTCCCGGACTTCTCGGTGTCGCAAAGTCCTTATGGACCATTTTAAATTGTGCACGAGACATCTGCCGTTTCCTAACAGCACTGAGGATGATGGGAAAGGATGATATATTAGTCATTTGTTTGGCAGTAACATCCTGTTGTGTACTGCTCTCTTCCGATTTCCATTTACTTCAGTGTTCTTCTAATTTTTTTTTAAATATGTGAATTGGTTGAAAACTGTAAAAGTCAATGAAAGCTGAAATAAAGGAGCATAAGAGCACATATTTTGTGTATAAGCATACCAAGATTTCAATCACTTATTTTTCCTCATAAGAAATAACGGGAATTATGACTTTGTCATCCACACTACTGCCTTAAGGATTCATTTTATGGAATGAATCATGTCCAGAAACTGCAGTCTCGCTGTACAAGGCACATCAGCTCATTAAGAAGTCAACAAAAACACTGACTTTTGGACAGTCTTTAGTTCCAGATCTTTTGCCTGTTGAAGAATTTGACTTTTACAGGGTTTCTAAAGAGCCATGTCCTGAGGTGGACAGGACACAGGGGCAGTCCTTCCTTCACCATGAAAGTACTGTCCATCAAGAGCCAGTCCAAAGGTGAGAATGACAAGGGGGTCCCTCTGAATAGCACCACCTTGTTGTGACATCAGTGAAGTGTCAATAGTCTTTTGATACCTCCAGGCACACGCAGGTAAAAATGTTCCTCACTTTGTAAAATGCTGCAGTCAAAGTTAGAATCGCGGTTTCCTCTGCCGGCCGGTGTACTTGGTGTCAGCACGAACCTCGCTGGACAGGAGAAAAACGGGAGACATGAGTTTTACGCCATGAGCAATTCAGCACAAGGCCTGAGGAGTCCAGTCCCCAAGAGGCACAGATAAACAGGTTTAAACACACATTTCAATTTCCTGAAACATGAAAAGACTTTATATCTAAAATATAATTTTAATAAAGAAAATAAAAATGGATCACAGTGAACGCTCGTATAATTTGTGGCTCTCACTGCTTGGAGTGGCCAAGATTTGAAGGAGCCTTCAACTTTCATTTCTGTAGCCTCTTTTCCCTGATTATGGACAGTTTTTGCCTTTTCCTTTACTTTCGGGTCCATTAATCTCATATTACTTTGCAACTATGAGGTCACCGTTCTGAAAGGAGCAGCCATGTTGCAACAGATCACATCATCTGTATAATATTGTACAACTGAGATACACACCGGCCCTGCCTTCGTCTTCTCTCCTTTTTCTCAAGGATCCAGTCCCTGGTTTTCTTCACCGATTTCCCCTTCATGTTCTTGAAGCGAGACCTTCACGGAATGAGGAGAAAGAAGCTTTATTGTTAGAGCAGAGCAGGTTCATTCTTCTTACATCCTGTAGCACTACATGCCTCATCTTCTTTGTCACGGGGAAGAACACAAGTGTTGGGGTCATCTGTTGGAAAACATTCTGATGAAAAAAAATTTAGGCCATGTTCAATACCCCTTTGAACAGTTAGGTTAAAAATTAAATATTACAACACAGGGGTCAAACTACATTGTGTATTTTGGCTTAACTGATCCAGTTGTTCGTTATCTATGATGTTAGCATGGTGCTGCCACCTCTGGAAGAAATAAATAATAAAAATCTTCAGAAATATGAACCAGTTTTGCTCACTCAGGTTTCAAATATGAAATTACATCAAATGTGCATTTTGTTTTGAACAAGTCAACCTACAATAAGAGGACAAATAACAATAACACGTAGGAGCAGCAGGTAGCATAGTGGTTAGCGCTCAGAGGACTCGGGTCTGAATCTCACCTCCTGTTGTAATACTCCTGAGCAAAGTATTTACCCTAAATCGCACCCTTCTCTATCAGGCTCACTTCTCTCCTAATCTGCTAAATGCATGACAAACGTGTATTTATATTAACCATTTTTAATCATTTGTTTAATGATGGAAAAGCCTTTACGCAGTTACTCGTATGATGTATACTTGTTCATGCGGTGGAATGTGACACGTTGATTGTACTCAAGAATCACGTGTCTGCATCAAATGCACTTTCTGTATGGTTCTCTTGAGATGTACGTTACTTTGGAAAAAAGCATCTGCTAACTGAATAAATGTAAATGTAAGTATGATTAAATCATTATAAGCATAAGAACATGAATTCAAATTATTACCTCTGTCCAGAGAACTGAACTTGGTTTGGAACACCTCGGTCTGCGGTATCAGAATCCAGCCCCTAAAATGTGAACAACACAAAGAATCACTTGGTGACAGCAGACAGTCTCTTCCACACTAGTACATTAGTTCAGTGCTTTAGCATGTGCTGTCCTACGGGACTCAGGAAGTCAGGGAAAGAGCTACCTTGGGTAAGACTCCTGACACACCAGCAAACAGGCACAAGAAGAATCTGGAAGGTAAACACAGAATGAAAGTGTAATCATAGTGAATCTGGAATCAAAATGCAATTCCATCACTTAACGAACACTTGGATTCTACTTCCAGACTCTTCACAGATTTTGATTTAAAAAAAAATGGTTACAGAAATTATATAAAGCAGTCTCCGTGCCTTGCTGCAGATGTAAACAGGAGGGTACTCACTTCTTGGCTTTGGTGCTGTTAGGGTAATCCACCACCATCCCCCCTGTGAAGCCAGCCTTCATGGCCTGGGCTGTGATCAGCTCTAGCTGTGGTGTGAGATCCAAGGACAAAATGATCTAACAAGTAATTCTTTTTGCAGTTCTCAAGGAGTTACCGACATAGTAACGTCTGAAATGGCAGCAAGGTTACAGTTCTGTTAACATAGTAGTTGCATTCACAAATATAACTTACTTTATATCTGGCTCCAATATCTATCATGTAAGATGTGGAACTGAAAGTACTAAATAATTTACATTTTAAAATATCATACTCCTACCTTCATTAAGGTGATTACTGATCTACAAAGCAACACAGAACAGAGCACCATATCCAAAAAACTCTAAAGATGCTGTAAAAATCTATAAATGAAAAACAGAATGACAAAAACACTGGATAAATGGCTGATAAATCTGTTTAGTGCTGATTTCTCACAGAAATGTTAAAGCAGATGCTGAAAGCTTCAACACTTAAAGAACACTATTCTTCAGCAACTAACTTACCTGTTCTGAGTTCTCTGGGTAGATCTGAAATACTGCACGGGCACCCCTGGTCTTAAAAAAAGAAAACACACACAAAGCCACTTTTCAGAGTTGAATGGACCACCTCTGCAGTTCCCATGCAAATATTGTTCATGTTTCATTTACCATGGTTTGCTGCCCTAAATAGCATAAGAAGCCATTCAAGTAAAGCTTATGATGCACTTTGCCTAAACTGTTCTTTTGATAAAAGTGACTAAAGCATTCATCAGCACAACCTTTCTAGCCCTACAGATTTATCAGGATGAAAAGCTTATTATGGTATTCTGACCAATGATTATCCACTGTCAACTAATGGATGAATTACCAGTGATGAGTATAGGGTGCTGAAAAAGGTGTACAGCCTCTTTGGGGGGCTGTGGGTCTTTTTGTCTGCATTACAAAGCCACTGCAGGGCAGAGATGCTGAAGGGGAAAAAAAAAACAACCAAGTCAAAAAGGTCAAAGGACAACAATCAAAGGGAAATTCTCAGAAGTCCAGCACAAAGGGGTAAGGTGACAAATACCTGATACAGCCATCAAAGGTACCAGGCCTGAAAGGCATCCCCTGGCCCATGTCCCCCAAGACAAGGTCACCTTCAACCTCTCTGTCCAATGCAACATCTGGCACAGGAGAGATGACTTCAGCACCAAGGGCAAAGCAAGCTTACCATTTCTTATCTACTGTAATTAAAAATGCAGCTTATGAAGCTAATGCATGCCAAACAAATCTTTGAGTCTAACTGCTTATGTTCAAATAAGCATAATAATGACAAGTAAAAAACAGAATCACACTGCAGAAAAACATTGCACAGGAATCCAGAGTATGTATAACCTCCCGAGATCCGTCCACTATGGAGGAGGACGTTAGTCATTTATCTGAAGCTTTTCTCCAAAGTGACTTACAACGTTAAGATACTTATTATTTACCTATTTCTACAGCTGGGTAATTTTTTTTACTGGAGCAATTTAGGGTACGTACCTTGCTCGAGGGTATTACAGCTGGAGGGAGGATCTGAACCTGCTGCCTTTGGGCCTTAACCACTATGCTATCAGTTGAATTCTAACAGACCTTATAGAAGACATTCTATGTTTTAAAATACCACGAATGGCACGAACCCAGCATGGCGGTGCTGATGTCAATCCCAACCCAGCAGTGGCCTTCCTCGGTCAAGTGGTCGCCGCTCAACCCGGAGCCACACCTACGCACACATCCACTTTCACATCATGCTTGAGGGAGTTTCACCTGGACTAGTTTCAGCTGTACACTGTGGTGCTGAAACCTTAACGGTTCTGAGCAACAAACACCAGATCTTTTGAAGGAAGCTCCTGTGCACTGGAGGAGACTGTTTAATGAAGGCTCACACTGCCAGTCAGAGTCCCAGAGTCGCTTAGGTATCGATACACATTTTAACCAATAAACTATTTGTACCAAACAGACGTGGCATGAAAACCAGTCTTCCCAACCTTTGTTTAAATTATATTTAAAAAAGAGCCTTACCTAGTGTTTATAAGACAACTGGTGGGAAATACATAAGTACAAAATAACTTTGCATTGTGAAGAACTGTTCAACTGAGTGCCTCATTTTGAGTAAAGCAGCAGAAGGAAGAAAAAGCGTGCCCTACCCGACATCCAGCAGGAAACAGGGATGGCCCTCAGGCAGGCTGAGCAGCTCCAAGGCCCTCTCGGACATCTGACTCTGGATCTCTATCATACGAGAGCTGTCACCAAAGCAAACAAGGCCTTATAAGTAAAGGTTTCATGCAAACAATATATCATTTTAAAACTCATTTTGCACCATTTACCATTGAAGAAAATGGTTTAATAGGTTAAATGATGAGTTCACTTATCAGGCTTAAAACCACCTACTGTGACACTCCATTGACCTCAAATGTGTTGACACTGAAAGATAACTGTAATCATTTTGAATAAACTGCTTGTTTCAATGCTACTGACTGTAACTGCTAAATCAAGCATCTTTGAATTAAGGTTTGAAGAGAGCAGAGCACTGGCTAATAAATCAAAAAGTAAACAAAATATTTCCAAAAGACAGAAAGCAAAGGAACATTACTGGAATTGTGTAAAATATAATGTTAACAATAAGACTCATTTCCTGTTGTTATATGGAACACATTCAACAATTCAATACAAAACCTCATGTCAAGAACAATAATTTCTAAAGATGTAAATATGTAAAGATGTAAAAACAACTTGCAAAAACACTGACTTTATAACCTATGCAATACTACATCAAGGTCAGAGTATAAGATGTAGTGAAACAAATAAGTGCGTAATATGCTACATTTGTCACAAATATGTAGAAAATATGTCAAGGTGATCATTTCACTGCTTGCAGTGTCTTCCGGTGTCTTCTGATTTTTAGATGCAACTTTGTCAGTCCTTGGATACCCATTTTTATCTCATTAAAAATGGTAATTTTACCCCCTTCTAACATTTTCATAGAATACAGCAGGCCCATTATAAGGGATTAACCTGCATGCAGTTCAGAGAGTCCCCATAAATGTAGTTTAACAAAACACTAGACTAGTGAGGACAGCTGAGAAGACCATCGGGGTCTCTCTTCCCTCTGTCACAGATATTTACACCACATGCTGCATCCGCAAAGTCACCAGCATTACGGATGACCCCACACACCCCTCACACAAACTCTTTACCCTCCTACTGTCTGGCAAAAGGTAACAAAGCATTTGGGCCTCACGGCCAGACTGCGTAACAGCTTCTTCTCCTCAAGCCATCACACTCCTCAGTACCCAGGGACTGGACTGACTGACTGACACACACACACACACACACACACACACACACACACACACACACACACACACCTACACTCAACTGAACACCATTCCACTTCCTTTGCAATTTTTTTGCATTTATGTTTACATTTTACAGCATTTATTATTATGTTGTTTTTTAATTGTATATATTGTAATGCATCATTGTAACATAATGTATCGCAATATATTGTTTACGTAGCACCGTGGTCCTGGAGGAACGTTGTTTCGTTTCACTGTATACTGTACCGGCTGTATATGGTTGAAACGAAAATAAAGCCACTTGGACTTGACACTGAGGTCTCTGATTCACTGTCATGCTGAGATTAGTATCTAGTTGTCACCCAGCAGTAAGAGCAGCAAAATGAAGTAATTCAAAGAAATACGGTGATTTGTTTGTGCAGCGTACAGACAAAACATTCACCAACTTCTGAGAGTACTTCTTGGCCTCCGCTTCATTGTAGAACTGCAGAAAGAAAACAAATTATTGCTCAAATCCAGTGAAAGCAAAACACGTGCCGGTTATTATTAGAGAGAAATAATAAAATATTGCAAAAACACAGTTCTTACTCAGCCACCTGTGCCACTGTGGCCACTAAGTTCTGACCACTCAGTAACACAGTAAACTAAACGTGTCTGTTGGCCCCTATTCACTATTGTTGGCCCCTAACTAATTGTCCGTTTCAGTCTCCTTTTTGTGATGTGGGGATAAAAAACGTCCTTTATTTAGCGATTTAAAAATATATATAAAAAATGTATATAGTAATAAAAAAATATAGTCAGTGGGTGGGCCATGGCATGAGAGTCAGTCTGCGTGTGTGAGAGAGCTGCAGGCAGCTGCAGAGACTCAGAGAGTAACTAAATTTGTCGTCGGAAAAACTACTGTACATAATGCTCACTACAGAGTGAGTGGCTTTACTAAATCCATACTGCCTGATGTAGAGAAACATTACTTACCACTTCTGGCGGTGCCATGTGTTCGGGTCTCCTGCAGCTCGACGACATTTTTACCTTCAATATCTCTCCTGCCGAGGTGCTGAACTGAGGAGAAGCAGCAGCTCGTCGGACCACAAACACGTGTGTGCGTGAGGTGACGTCATATCCCTGCGACACGCTCGCCGACGAGTTACTTGTTCGCCACTTTTGTGCCGCTTTTAAAGTGACCTTTGGACATAAAAGTGGCCGTGTTAAAATGTTCTTGAGTGGCAAGGCTGACATAAGACTTTACCGCAAGATAGAAATGTTTATACGGCATTGTATTCACATTACTTTAGGGAAAAAAAAAAACATTTACACCCTCGTAGTTGCAATGTTGAGCTAAATTCGCTGACTCTTGACATTTACTGCCTAAATAAGCTGTAGTGCGAAACTGTATTCATTTACATTATGTAACTTTATGAAACGTAATATCGAGACAGGATGCGGAGAAAGCCGGTACAGTTGCAAGGACGGCTCTGATTGGATGACACGCCTGTCTGTCAAGCCGATGTACTCGCGATGTTGTTTCTATTGGTCTACTGTAAAATTACCGGAAGTTGACATAGTGGTGCCTACGTACCAGTACTTTTTAGAACATGTCTAAGGTCGGTCACCGATGTGGTGAAAAAGCGTTTCGAATACTGAAAATCCCGTATAAACGCTCACTTCGAGGAAGGGAAGCTCGGCGTGAGAAGGGAGCGGACCCGTCTGCTGCTGGCTGCGACGGGACTGAGATGTATAGACGACAATTTGAGGATTTTCCGCACAGTTCTGGAGCTTCGGCTGCGCTGATGAAGAAACTGCGGCGGGAAGCAGCAGCTCAAAGCTGTGAAACAAGCCGCGCTTTGTCGTTGCCGGAGACAAGTGCTCGGAGTCGGAGCGATACGGTTCTTTTTCCAGCAGTGTCGCTGGGTGCGACGTGCGCAGAGTTTTCCTATATTGGGCAAATGGGCGGGGGTGGTGGTCGGACTGAAGGCATGATGAGCAAGGTGAAGGTCGGTCATCATGATCATGGTGTCTGGTGTCACTCTGACCTACTGGAGAGGCTACAGCGGCAGCTGGAAGTGGAAGAGAAACAGCTGGAGAACTCGAGCTTTCTTCACACATCTAACATGCCTTCTTTCTCCGAGATGCCTGCTACATACGTACACATCATCATCATGTCAACTGGGAAGAAAGTGGATCTCCTACCATCTAACAATCATGGACACAGAATAAGTCATCTCCGGAAGAGGTCGTTCTGCACCGTGGCGATGATCGGAAGACCATCGAACGTCTGGGAACGCCGTCACGATGCCCTGCTTTCTCCAGCTGAAGCGGTGTCGTGCGTAAGAGCCTACAGCAAGACCAGCTTCCCCGATGCGTCTCTGTACAAAAGCAAGACGGCCTATTATGACATCCTCCAAGTTTCGCCAAGTGCCACACACGCCCAGATAAAGACCGCATACTACAAACAATCCTTTATGTATCACCCAGATAGAAATGCAGGCAGCGAAGAGGCCACGCTCCGCTTCTCTGAGATCAGCGAGGCGTACATGGTACTGGGCAACAGAAGCCTCAAGAAGAAATACGACCGAGGCATCCTGAGCCAAGCTGACGTGCAGGGAGCCGGTCGACCCTCGAGAAACGAGCCGCCAGCTTCGGCCGCGGCAGACCGACAGACGACATCCCGATACTCGCCTTCGATGGGCGCGGATGGGAAGTCCACGTTCGATTTTGACGCGTTCTATCAGGCTCACTACGGTCAGCAACTCCAGCGGGAGAAGGAGCTTCGCTGGCGAAAGGATCAAATGCAGAAGAAGCAGGTGGCGTTTAAAGACAGGGAGTTAGGACGGATGACTGAGATCTCTGTAGGGTTGCTGTTGGTGGTGGGGGTAGCTATTCTGTTCAATATGAAGTCGTCGAAGTAGGCCGAACCAAAGCAGAACTCCTCATGCCGTTTTATTATTTGCACAATGCTGATGGATGATTCAGGACTGATATCTTATTTTAGTACTTGTGCCATGTGCTCACAGTTGATCCTTTAAAAATGGACAATCAATGTTAAGAATTATAATGTAGTAAAAGTAGTTCTGCCACATCACTAGAGAGGTCATTTCCTCTAGATAAGCTTAAAAGAATCCACCAGGAATGGCTGACCTATCAGAATTTTGGAAGAGATACTTGAAGTGAGAACTGTTTTTCCAAACTGTATACATTGTTGCACATTCTGTGTACCACTTACATTTATTTAGCTGATGCTTTCCTCCAAAGCGACTTGAATGTTAGTATGATTTATCCTCCTGGGTAATTTTTACTGGAGCAATTAAGAATAAATACAATAATTAAAGGAGCTATAGTTGGGGGTGTGATTCAAATTTATATCCTTTGACTGCAAGCAGATGCTCTTACCACTATGCCAACCATTTTCTAAACATTTTCATTTTAGTACTGTAAATATGGGTAAACCTGTATCTGTCAGATTTTGAAAATATGTACCTGCTTAGCCTGGTTTCCGAATATAAAGCATTCTAATGTACAGTTCTGTTATTTCCTGAGTTAGAATATATGAAAATATTAATAATAATCAGACTTGAACAGATTTAACTTGCTTGTACAGCCAAATTTAAGTTGCTTTGGACAAAAGCATCACTTGAACAAGGATTCAGTAAAGTAAAACTTTCAACGTCATGTACTGATACACTGGAAATTACAGATGTTGAATCATTGTCATTTTGTCACAAAACTGCTGTATTGTAATTTATAGCAGTATATTTGAGTGATAAACTAACCCAATCCAGCAGTGCAAAGAAAATAAAAGTTAAAGTGGTATTTTTTTCCTTGTTGGTTTGATGCTTTAGCATAAATGCCTGTTTTTTGAGTGTGCATGAGAACGTGTGTATATATGTCAATTTAAAAATCTCTAGCTATAAGACTATTAATGGTGAAGCAAATTAAATGAACTGTATAATACTAAATCTCTTTCCGGGAAAATGTTTCCAAGAATTGTTTAAAATTACTTTTACAGCCCACATTTTATTCTGCCTTGCAATTTTTAGATTGATGCTGAATCCAATTTTTAAAGAGTTGTCGCTCTTACAATGGCTAAGGCTGCCTTCTGTTCTGGGCTTTTTCAGTGAGACTCGACGCTACTTGTGTCTGTGTTTGCCAGGTGGCACTAAAACGTAAAAGTGTTACAAAGACTCTGAATTAACAACTCGTATCCTTAAGCATTTCTGTAACAAGGAACACGACCACATTGTTCCCCGATTTTTATTTCACATAAATATAAAGATGTCAGCTTAACATCACTTTGTACAAAAGTACACACACTCATCAAAACTTAGCCAGACAACAAAAATTAGTTCAGCAATAAAAAAAGTAAACAAAATAACACCTGAATGGAAAAGGGAGGCAATTTAATAAGGCTAAAAAATGTTATCCACAACCTTTTCTCCTTTGTGCATACAGACTAGATTCTTGAGAGGGGTTTTAGTTCAAAGGATATACTTTGTAGGATTTATGAAATGATCATAAATGAAAATTGCAGCGAGAAGACGACACACAACGGCTAAGAAATAGGCTATTTGAAAATATACTAGAATGTTCAAAATTGGCACATGTACAGTACTAGACCCTTTTCTCTCCCAAAGCCCCAACACAGTATGGCGATACAAAAAGCTACATTTCATTTCTCGATAATGCTGCATTGGCTACAGTGGACATCTGGAGTGCAGAAGTGACCTCCAACTAGGAATTGTGAGGTAGCTGTGTTGTCCTCTCAATTCCAATTCATCTTCTGCTTCTCGTTGGAGTTTAGCACGAAATTTCAAGAGGATACGAAGTGCAAATTTCCCAGAAAAACACCGTCTCGGAACCCACAAGTTTCACATGTTCCCTTCGTCACCGTGGGTTAGGGGAGACTGCAGCGGTTGACAGTTGTGCTCTTGAAATGTATTATTTCCACCTATTTATCGTCAATTTATTCTTGTGTTTCTTCCATTAATTATAGGCCATTTCCGAACAGCTGAATTACAATTTTGAAAGTAAATGGGAGAGGAGCAGTATGCCTCTATAGAAAAAATACAGTGCCAAATTTTATTTATTGCAAGGCCACAACCATAGATATGACACATACATTCATGCTGCTGAGACACATATGACTGACATGTATATCTATGGTTCAAACCAGTGTTTGTAAGTAAATTACGTTTTCTCACCATATGTCTTCTAACCGGCCGATTCACAAAGAACTGGCTCAGCAGCAGGTCCTGAATCAGACAGGGAAGAAAATCGGTCTCCTGAAACATCTCTGCAGTCCATACCTTGGCGTCGCTTTCCTCGAGAGGGACAGCACCAGTTACTGCTATTAGAAACCACACCGCTATGCTTGATTTTATAATCCCTCTCTCTAGAACACGTTTCAAACGGTAAGTTGTGGGCAGGTTATTTGTTACCTCCTGATTTAATAGAGTAGCTCAGGAAAAAAAAAGCAACTGAGCACCAGAGCACATTTATGGATTTTTTGTTTGGGTTTTTTTTTTTTTTTTTGACTGACGATTTGGAAAACTGCTTTATAAGATGCTGGCTGAAACGTATCAAGGTCTGAGTAAACAGTAAAAGTGTGTTATCAGAAGGCAATGTTGATGTTCTCTCTAGCCCGGTGTGCTACAGGTCTCTTCACAGGAGAAAACAAAGGAGTGGAGGACTGTCCGCAGTCAACTGTGTGCAGCATTGGAGAAACAGCAGAATCCACTACAGAATTCATTAAAGTCATGAAACAGCCTTTCGATTGTATTCGATCCATCAGTCAGAACGGAAAACGTCAAAGGCCGAGTGGATGAATGCCATGTGACACCACTGAACCGCCGTCTTCTCCTGTAAACTCTGAACTTTCGATCTTTCAATCTCGAAGTCTGATCTTTCCGTAGGAGACCAGATGGATGCTAAATTCAGAATTTATGACTGCCGTACAGCAATGACACCCAAAGATTCCTTGGTAAACCATGAGGGGAAATCACCTTCAGAAGTTGATATGTGTTGTTACAGATGATAAAAAAAAAAAAGGAAAAAGTTTGATTTTTTTGGACTGCGTCAGTGAGGGCTACTCCTACGTCACCTGTCGGCCACAACGGGCCAGGAGAGCACCTCAGTAGAAGGAGTACTGGTTCTCCACGGCTCTCGCTCTCCTCGTCGAGTCACTTTCGTGGTAGTCCTCCGCGGACCCACTGGGGGGCTCCAGCAAGCGCTCCGAACTGTTGCTACGGCTCCGCAGCCCTCCGGCCCCCGCCGGCTCAGTCCGGGAGAGGGGGGGCGGGGCTGTGGGTGAGGAGGGAGGACTGGAGGAATGGGCCGGGTCTGCAGGCGGAGAATGGCGGGGCTCGCTCTGACACCCGGGTTCTCTAGGGGCAACCGGGGCGTGAGCCGCTCCAGGCTCTGCAAAGCAACACGGGAGCAGCGAGTTGGACATACAGCAACACACACTGAAACGTGACAGGATGGAGACAAAGAAAGAGCGGCTGGGTTTTGCTGCGGAAACATTCAGAGTCCCGCACAACATCCTAATGAGGCCACACCATTAACTGCGGGGGAGGGTCGTCGACCCCATGGGGGTCCGCGGATGGGCTTCAGGAGGTCCGTGATGCCCAGGTTGCCTTCGAAACTCACACTAACTAAACAGAAGTTAAAATATTACTATTCTGATACTATCCATGACAAGTTCCAGTGCAATAATTTGAGTCCAATATTTTCTCCGAATTTATTGATGGACATTTTTTTGTAGGCAGAGCTTAGCTTTCAGTAAAATCGTCCATGGCCTACAAAAGGTTAAGAACCTCTGACTGAAAAATTAACAGGGACAACAGATAAGAATCAAGCATTCTCCGCGTGCACTTTAAACAAACCTTTTCCTTTTTGAAATTTAATTTTTTTGTTAATATAATTTTTCTGTTATTTAAGGGAAAATCCTCAGCATTTAAGCATCAAAGCAATTTTGTCTCTCAGAACGCTGAGTGATTTCAGAGTGTACGAGGTGGAGATGATCCGGCTACATGCAGCGTTGCTAAAGGTACGAAAAGAGGAGCCAAGCAGAGTGAGTTGTGGGGCGGTGCAAGTGGTCCTGCAACAACCACTAGATCGCTTGGCACCAGCTTTACCCAGGAGCTCAAGGAGAACCGTTGCCATGGCGAATGTCTCAATGTCGGCGATGGATTGTGAAACACCTCATCCGTTCACACCTGGTCACACAGCTGCTGCCGATTTAGGGAGGTGAGCACTGGCAGTATGTTGTTTCAACACAGGCAACTTCCGTTGGACTGCAAGCAAACGCGATCGTCCAGAACCGCTGGAAGCAACGTTCATTAGAAAGCACCCAAGAGCCAATCCCTGACTGGCACACCAGGGTCGTGGGGTCGAGGACGGTTGCAGGTTAACTTCATCTGATCCGTTAACACTACATTCTTTAAAACCGGGGGGTTGGGGGGGGCGGGTTTCCTATTGGACTGTTTCGGGTTTTTAGTGGGTTTTTCTGAGCATTTCACCCAAATATACAATTTAAAAGCAAATAAAGCTTCTTTGCTGTGGTACCTGAGACATCAGCAATATTATGCCAGATTACATGCTGAGATGGGGTGGCACAGTAGCATAGCACATAAGCTCCAGGTTTGGATGCGAGACTAACTGAATCCTGCTCAGCCCATATGGAATGTGCATGCTCCCTTGGAGTGCTCCGGTTTCCTCCCACAGTCCAAAGATGTGTTTCACGTGAATTGACTCTATATTGCCCTTAGTGTACGTGTGTGAAAAATGAGCGTGTGACTGTCCAGCACTGGTCGTGTCCCCCCATGCTTCTGGGACAGGCTCCCAAGCACTGCGACCCGACATTGGGCCAGCAATAATCGAGTATGGAGCGATGGATCAAACTCTGAGACACAGATGAGACTCACATGCATGTATTGCACAGAAACTACAGCGTGCATTTTTTTTATGAATACCTCATGTACTGTATTAAGGAGTACACCATGTCCAGTAAAGGTTTTTGGGTGACGTAAGGCGATGACGTTATCGCTAGCGGAATGCACCGTTTCCTAGAAACACACGCTCACTTGAGAACAGTTTGCGCCACCTGTGACTGACATTAACGTGCCAAAACAGACATAAGAGTAATATAATATAATAATATATTATATATAATATAATTAAGTGTACATGGGGAAAAAACCGAAAAAAAGGAATTAAAAAAGACCTAGTCAATTAATATATTTAATATGTTAAATTGTGCACAACTGAAATATTTTAGTGTGGTTTGTCCAGTACCATGTGTTTTTACGACTGAAGGGGCTCCTCGTACCTCATCTCGCCATTTCAGCCACAGCGAGTCTGTGTCCCTGCGCACCGAGCACACGGGAGGCAGCGTTAACCTGACCATGGAGCCGACAGGTAACCTTGAGCCGTCCTGGCCCACTGGCCCCCTGGGAAATGATCTTTATTACCGTCCCAGTATGACGACGCCTACGTGTCTTATTGGAACTGCTTTTCGGCAGCCGCTGTCATTATTAAACGTCTTCCTATTTCGTAATAAATCGAGAGCTGCCTTTTTAGGGTTTGTTCCTGTATGCTTCCCTTTTTCGGTTCAACGATTTTCCAGAAAGCGTGTCACGCTCAGCCCAATGAATTGCTTTGACATGATAAATCAAATTATTATTATGGATTTTCCTTCGGTTCAACCATGAGAAAAGAGCCTATTACATTTGATGCCGATAGTTATGGGTTATTATTCCATCTTCACGTACCAGAGGGGCTGCGCTGGGCCTGGACATAGCAGCGCAGCGTGATGTCGGCAGAGCCTCCGGACTCCAGGGGGATGGGGTGAGCGTGGAAGTGCCGCAGCATGTCTGAAACCGTCTGGAACCACAGGTGGTGCACGTGACACTGGCCGTTGTCATTCACTGACAGCCGCAGGTGCTGCAGGGGACAGGATGTGCAGCAAGAGACAGCAGGGGGCACAGCAATGAAGGAACCGTACTTGTTATTGCTGAACAATAAAAGTGCTTAAAGGCTGAAAACACGAATTAACGTCAATTGCGCTGCTAAACCAGTAAATAAACTTTTTTTTATATAGGATACATGATGATTTTATACACGATTTATTCTGAGGATGTGTGCTCAAGTGTTACATTATAGAAAGATTTATTCTGACTTACAGCCTTTACTTTATGATTTACCGCCTTTTTCCTATGGTGATTGCTGGTTTCAACGCACACTGCGTGTGAGGCCGGATCTATAGTGCACTCCACGATATATTTTTGCCTCCACAGGGGGGCGAAACATAAATGGAGACGGCCACTTAGATGCGGCCATGCGTGGGCTTGGAGAGAAGCCACCGGATGCCGAGACCGACACCGGAGGCAGGAGGAATTCTGAACTTTCCGGCCGGAGCCCAGCGGCGGTGCGGAGATCGCCTTACACTCGGATCACTGCACAGGTGTCATTATAGATCAACTCTAGGTCCCACTTTCCCAGTTCCTCCGGTACAAAGAAAGCGCACCCTGTTCAACGAGGCATGCCGATGTTGGCTTACGGGCACATTCCACACCTCTGGGCTCTCACCTTGGCTTTGCCCTGGAAGTTGAACGTGAGCACGTACTCCCCGGGGCGCGTCTCGCTTTGCCGGATCACAAAGAGGCCGTGGCTGCGCGCTCCACCCGTCAGGACCAGCTGGGCAGCTCGCACGCGCGACAGCGTCCCGTGGAACCACGGGTATCTCGTCAGGCTGGCATCAGCTTCCGCCGCTGGCGTTCCCTCGCCCTGACCTGCCGGATGAAAGCAGGGGCCGTTCGGATCAATACCCCTCAACGCGTGCGGAATAACCAAGAGCCGCGCTCTTCGCATTCTTCCCGTTCCCACGATTCTCAGCTCCGGCCCCTCGGATCCGACATCAATCTCCCTACCTGTTTATCGACTTCATCAGTCATCAGTTCGCTAACCCCGAGCCATTAAGTCAATGCTCTCTCATGATTAGCTCCGTGGAGTATTGGTTAAGACACTTCACCCACAAGCTCGAGTTCTCCTGTTTTTGTGCCATTGATGACAGCACTTTGACTGCAGTACTCGTACTCAAAGTCCAGTCGCACGCGTGGATTTCACATCACGCCAGACACAGAACCGCAAGCGCTGCGTGAAAAGCAAACATACAGCATGACGCCTTCGGAAGCTCACTGTCAAGAAAGAAGATCGATGTGCTTGAATGACCGTAATCCTTGTGTAAGCACCATGGTGAAGGGGACGGACCCCAGGGTCTGCGTCCTACCTGAAGCTGGTCCCGCCCCCTCAGTCATCTGCAGGAAGCGCTCCAGTGGGATGTGCGACGGGTGCTCAGAGAAAGACGACTGTAAGCAGCGGGCAGCAGGGGCACCGTGGTGATCGGCCGCCGCTGCACAAGGGCGCTCGGGGGCCCGGTGCACACCTGGGAGGGGGACCGGACCAACTATTAGCCCCTCCTATAAGTCCCACCTTCACATCAGCTTCCATGATTTCATTGGTCCGTTGAATCCAACGAGGTCTTCTTTAGCCAAAGAGGAAGGACTATGCAGGTGATGCATCTTATAGAGGTGCTGGTGAAGCGTAAAGGAGCAGCTGGCAGTGAGGATGAGCTCTGTGAGGCCTGTGCCTTTGGGGTCTCGGTGCTTCGGCACTCACCTTCAGAGAGCAGCTCACAGCTGCAGGAGGACACCATAGGGAACTCGCGGTGTGGCTGACCGTGTGGACAGGATGCCAGCTCAATGTCGTCTCCACTGTCCCTGGTACACATGCGCACGCACACACACACGCACATACACGCACACGCACACACACACACAAAAGCAGGCAGAGGAAATAAACTGATGAACAAGAACCTGGCAGCTGAAATATAGTAATTGCTACAATACACAGTTAAGATCACTAATTATATTTACATTTATTCATTTAGCTGACACTTTTCTCCAAAGCAACTTACAACATTAAGCTAGTTACAATTTAGACATTTATACACCTGGGTAATTTTACTGGAGCAATTTAGGGCAAGTACCTTGCTCAAGGGTACAACTGCTGGAGGTGAGAGTCAAACCTGCAACCTTTGGGATGAGAGGCAGTAGCGCTAACCACTATGCTACCAGCTGCCCCATTATTAGTAAATTTTAGTAATTTAGTAGTTATTAGTCAAATCATTGTGTCCCACTATGTGTGCGCATCTACAGAAAAAAAAAAAGTGCATTTTCTTCTTTCTTCGGGACTTTCTGTGTGTTTTCAAACAGCCTCAATCCATAGAGCGGTGTCCACACTTGCTAATTACATTTTCGCAAAGGACATCAGGGCGAATGCCAATTTTTCCTTCGGCAGCCAGCGTTAACTAAGCTCTTTACCCAGGGTCGATGCAGTCCTGAATATCTGCCACCCAAGAATGTTTCTGAAGCGAGTCAATGGTCTCCAAGATGTATTCTTCACCGTTTTCCACCTGGGAAAAAAGGTAGAAACGGGCATGAACTTCATAACTTGCAGGTGCCGCTGAGCACACGCTGGCCACATAACAACGTGTGTATGTGGACGTTCAGCCTTGTTTCTGTTTCTGCTGGATCTTTCTAAGCTGATCATCGTTCACTATGAACAAAAACTCATGCTGCAGTTCCTGAACGAACGCCAAGGGAAGCGACCGTACTGTCCAAATGGTACGCGCCATGCAAGCGCCAAGTGTCCATCCCCCTTTTCTCCGCACTTCTCTCCATCTCCCCATTTTCTTGGCTGGGGGTCCTGTCTGCCGTAGCTACGCGTGCAGCAGAGCCTCCCGGAGTTTGCATCGGTAAGAGGCTTACTGGAATAAAAGGCACTGAAAGTAGAAGAGCAATGGGAGAACAGCCAGAGACAGCGGGAGCCCTGCTTTCCGCTAGATAGGTCATTCATTTCTGGGGCTCGGCGAGCGCTACACGCGGCCCCAGCGGCTCAGGATTAATGTATTCGGACAAGTCTGACGCACGCACCGAGTCTTGTTGCCTCCCTGCCTTGACTCCACGAGTCCCGGAAAGCCTGCCGTTGGTCCACGTCTACAAAGTGCTGCAAAAATCAAGCAAATCGATGCCCCGCTCATGTGCCTTACAGTGGGGTACGGTCCTCTTAAAGACACCGACTTGCAGCTTAAGACTAAAGGCTCAAAGGCTAAGAGGAGTCCTGCTGTAACTGCTCATCGAGATAGTTCCATTCTGATATAGGTGTTGAGATAAAAACATGACGTCAAGCATATAAGTATGTCGCATATATTCTCTAATACATTTTGAAATGTGTCACATTGATGATGTAATTTTCATTTTGTGTTATATAAACACACGCGCGCACACATGCGCACGCACACACACGAGGGTTGCGAGCGAACCCCAGTGAGTCTGCTGGAATGGGGCTGTACCTTGAGAACAAAAGTGTTGTCCTTGTCTGGCATCTCCAGCGGCATGGTGGTGCGCACCTCCACGATGGCCGAGAGGGGGACGCTCACCTTGGGCTTTGAGGACTGCGGGGGGACAGACAGTAACAGACAGGGGCGACGTGAGGATTCACACCGCATGCTTTAGATAGCACGGAGCATGAGAAGCGCAAAGATGTTCTCGCCACGATATGGTGCCGAGCTGCGCCGTGAATCTCGAGGTAGAACAGAAGGCTTAGAGGCAATTGCCCCAAAGAGACCATGCGGAGATTGTCAGTACAAACACAGCCTCACACCGTTTTCCTAGAAGCATGGCTGTGTAGTCAGAAGCAATTATTGGGTCACTGGAGTTGGAGTCCAAGGTTTTGTGTACCGACTCCACAGCCCTGCTTAGCAGCACCAAAAAACTAAGTTGCCAGCGTTCCCGTTCTGAGAGAGCGAAGACCCTCGCAAACATGGGTTCGAAGATGTTGAAACCACATAAACAGGGACCACACAGGAGTCCAGGCCCATGGAAGTGACCAGCAGTGACCGGTCCCAGGAACCTTTCCCAAATTCGTGTAAAGGTGCCATTGATAATAACCACACTCGATCTATATAGATTTTGGCTCAACCAGAAGCCCATGACTTGTGTATAAATCCATGTTAAGAGCCTTAGCAAATAAACTGTGTGGAGTTTGCATGTTCTCCCCGTGTCTGTGTGGGTTTCCACCAGGTGCTCTGGTTTCCTCCCACAATCCAAAGACATGCTGTTCAGGTTCCCCATAGTGTGTGAGTGACAGAGAGAGTGTGTTCCACTCATGTATGGATGAGTGACCCAGTGTAAGTCACCCTGGTGAATAAGGTGTGTGGGCTCATGACACTACATAGAGCTCATTGGAAGTCGCTTTGGAGAAAAGCGCCTGCTAAGTGAATAAATGTGGGGGAAAAAAAAAAGCACTGAAAGGTTATTATTCTGAGCACAGGATTCCTCATATTATTTAAGCCCACGGTGTAGGTGAGAGCTGCGTTATTTGATGACTGAAACTACATTTTGAAACTCTTTCCTCCTGTGGAAAATATTTTACATCACTGTTGGTGGCCATGCTTTGCCATGTATTCCGCACACCTCTCCTCCACCACACAGCGAGCGGGCAGGAATCGGAGGACTGTACCGAGGACGGCGGAACAGGGATGCGAGCGGTTAATTCATTTAGCCAATTTCACTCTTTTTGCAGCCATAAAAAAGGAATTACCGATTTATAAAGGTTTCTATAGCCAGTGACAAACCCAGAGCCCTCAGGTTGAGTTGGAGCGCTTCCGGAATGCAGAGGCTCCCCAAGCGGAACCCAAGGCATACATCAAGTACAGATCGTAGAGAAGATGAGACTTCTGCACGTCCTTTCGACAACGCTGCCATTTCTCTATCGGCGTCTAATCCAGCTCAAGATCGCACCACTTCATAACACGGATACGCACAAGTGAGGACAGCTGCAGTAATCCAGCCTGTCAGAAATAACACCGGAGGAGGGAGATACCTGGAGAGGCAGAAAGGCCGCTGCGGGCAGAACAAGAAACAAAATTTCATATTAATGAACTGGGAGCAAAAAATACAATAAATTCCTGAATTAAGTGAGGAACACAGAGAGACCAAAAAATAAAAAAAATGATAGAATAAAAACGGCCTCATCCAGATCACCCAAACTGAAACAGACTTTGCGAAGTGCACTGGGGTACCAGTGTTGGGGAAACGGGGTGGAAGGGTTGGTCTTTCCAACATTGTGTGTCTCATCAACTCAGTCATCTTGGCCAGTGTACATACACACACACACACACACACACACACACACACACACACACACACACACACACACACTCGTTCCCAGACTGAACTGCAGCATCATCACAACATCCCATCAATTCACCCTCCGATATTTAGTTTAGTTTCCAGTGCTCTCAGTCTCAGAGTGACATCGCAGTGCTTAAAAACTGAAACAAGGCCGAGTTTGTTGGGAAACTTTCCCAGAGAAAACAGACCTGTGCAGTGCAGTATTCCTGTACTTTTACTCTGCAGTCACTATACATTTACATGTATTCATTTAGCAGTTTAGCACTTTTCTCCAAAGCGACATACATCTCATAGAAAATACAATGTGTTTGTTACATTAAGAGAAAGACACCTAGATGCAGACGTGTGATTCTTATGTACAGTTAGTTTGTTTCTTTTCACCATATGAACCAATGTTCATCACACGAGTAGCTGCATAAAACAAAAATCGACGATTCCTGATCACCTTTCTAGTAATTTTTTTTTTTTTTTTTTTTAAACATTTACATCACACAAGTAGCTGCGCGAAGGTTTATCCATTGTTCAACACTTACGATCTCAAAGTTATAGAATTAACACAACCCCGATATACTATTTCAGTACCAATATGCGTTTTCTCCCTACACATTTAGCCCGTCATCAGGAGTCACTGAACGGACACGCACACAACATGCCCTCAGTGAAGGTCAGTGGGGACAGAGCCATGTTAATGGCCTTTCCAAATGCCGTGGGGCTCAGGTGTCCCCCAGATCATGAGGTGCTACCGGCCAGGGGGTTCTGCTGCTTCCAGCTGGACCCGAGACCACTGGCACCACGGGAAAGCGCGTTTCTACTTCTCAGCACCGCTGCTTGATACCAGTGACCTGCCTTGTCCCCTCACTCGTCTTCACATGCGCAAAACCTATTACAGGCAGCCCTCGACTTATGGCGCATGCGACTCGCCGCAACGTGGACTTACGTCGGCTGTCTCGTAACTTCATCACATTATTTCTGAGCCCCACCGTTTGGTCGTAACGTCTAACATCGTCCGCTCTATCTGCTGTACAGCCTCCCTGGTGCAAGGCACCATATTTTTTTTATTGACTCAGTGCCTACCAGCAACTGTGTTTTTATTTACTCATTGTATTTTTCTCTGACATTTACGTCGCTTTGGAGAAAAGTATCCGCAAAATGAACAAATGTAAATGTAAAATGCTATATTGTGTACAGAATGTGGAGATTCCCATCCCAGTTTTTTAATAGAAACACTGGTGAAAATGTGAGTTCTGGTGGGGCAGAAAAGAAAAAGCAGAAGAAAAATTTAGAAGTGAAAATGAAAATAATAGCACAGCATAAAAACATAACTATAATATTGTGGCGCACGGCACTCTTGGTGCGGAGGATGCACAGGCAGTGATCATAACAAACGTTTTATTGGAACATCAGCACACGGGCAAATAACGCTCTCGGTCCAAGGACCCCTTTTCCTCAACGACCCGCACCTCACGCCAGCCTTTCCGGCCTGCTTACCGCCCCCGGACTTTCTCCGTTTCTCACCGGGAAACACCGTCACCCCATTATTTTCCCTCGAAGTGCACCCAGTGGTTGAACACTTACATTTCACATTTTACCCATAATCCAACTATTAACATTAGACCCGTTTCTCACCGAAACTCGCAGTAATGCGGGTCGTTACAATACTGTACTGTATCTATATTATTATTACTTTGACACAAATGGGTGAAATTAGAGGGAAAAACTATAATGAAGCCCTATTACACAATGTAACATTGATCTAGGTTTATATATCCTTAGATTTATATTACACATTATAAAGGGGTTTGCAACTTAGAACAAAAGTCATAGGAATGGACTCCTGTCATAAGTTGAGGAGCACCTGTATACCTCCACGTGTCCATATGGACTGTCAGTAAGTGTGTGTCCAGCTGATGATGATCATGAGGGAGGAAGGACAAGTCGCACTGCGGTGTGCATCCTGAACAGGACACCAGCGAGCACGAGCGCCACCTTCAGCTACACAGTCACTCACTAAGAGCAGTTTAGATTCCTCAGTTTACTCTGGTAGCATGCGCCCAGGACCTACCTTGGGTGGGACGTAGAACTCGAGCAGGAAGCGCTCTCCTTCAACACTCTGCGGCGCCTTCCGGAGCAGCAGCCGGCACTTCTGCCACTGCGAGCTGCCCATGCAGCTGGTGTCATCGGCCACCATGTAGCGCAAGGCGCCCTCCCTTTGGATGTCCATCTGCTCCGCACGGCGGGCATGGGAGGCCCTGGAGAGCCGCAGGCGCTGGCTCCACTTATCGCCGGCGTCACCATTTGCACGCCGGCCGCCCTCGGGCTCAGGAGAGGACCGCCGGTGCCAGATCTCCTTCACGCCGTCCACCACACACAGGCTCATGTTACGCAGGGAAAAGCCCTTCTTGAATCGGGCCTTGGTGTGTCCCGCCGACACGTCTTCGGTGCTGCGTGACTGGCCCAGCGTCGGCGTTTTGTGCTGGGGGGTCGGCCGGGCACGAGGACTGCGGCTGCCGGGCCCGCTGTCCATGCTGTCAAGCGACTCGCTGGAGGCGCCGGCGTCTCTGCGCCGCAGGTACAGGTCGTGGCCGTAGTGCAGCGGGCAGCTCTGGAGCCCCGCGAAGGGCACGATGCTGTAGCGGGGGCCCCCGGGCGAGCCAGGAGTGCGGGGCCGGCTCAGCTCGGCAGCGAAACACTCCAAGAAGTGCTGCGCAAAGTGCTGCGAGAAGGACGTGTCGGCACCCGGCGCGTCGTAGCTGGGATTCTCGCTCACGAAGCGGCGGAACTTGTCGGCGAAGTCGGAGGCGGAGGCGCGGGCATGCAGCTCGCAGAACTCCTTCCAGTCAGGCAGCGGGCAGGAGGAGAGGTCTGGGCTGCTGGGGCGGGCGTCGCCATTCATGACTGCTCCATTCCACCACCGGGTGGCGTGGGGGAGGCCTGTGCAGGGAGCACACCGACAGCATGTACTAACCACCGTTTACAGCTTTCGCCTTCCCACGAGAGGAACGCTCACACTTCAGCATTGAAAACACGTGAAAAGTGTGAAAAGAGTTTCCGCGAAACCGCCCGGCCCCGAGTTGTTAGGCGGATGTGATTCTTGGCCGTGTTAACATACTTGCCGAATCCAGACCGCAACGGAGGGAAACACTTTGTGGTTTGTGGCATGCAGAGGAAAGCATGGCTGTTCCAACCATCTCCATTTCCCGCTCCCAGAAGTAGCAATACACTGTGGGTCAAGTGGTGCGATGGAGCAGCCTGGGGCCGGGTGAACGTTCTCACTCAACGGACGGCCTCGGCATCTGCGGCCAGGCGGTGTAACTAAAAGCCACTGGCAAGGCCTGCAGCGACTGACCCTGCGGCGCACCTGCTCCTCACACTCATCGGCCGCTGGACAGGGCCCAGGGAGGCAGGGGCCTCCAGCTCCCAACACCAAGCACTTACCCGCCACCGACTATACATGCTTATTTTGACATTTTCTGTGTGTCAAGATTGGTTTTCAAGGAGCACATTACCGGCGGTTATCTAAATGGCAAAAAACATGTTAAATAATTTATTAAGCAACTGTCCAACTAGACATGCTCTCTGTTGATATTTCACCCCCAGTCAAGGGTGGCATCATTGCGATCAAGCTCGGGCAGCACGGTGGCACAGCGACTAGCTGAACATGGGTTCGATCCCCGCTCAGTCTGTGCGGAGTCTGCATGTGCTCTGGTTTCCTCCCACACTCCAAAGACATGCTGTTCAGGTTCCCCCATATTGCGTGAGTGACAGAGAGAGAGAGAGAGAGAGTGTGTGTGTGTTCCACTGATGTATGGATGAGTGACCCAGTGTAAGTAGTGTATCCAGCAGTGTAAGTCACCACGGTGAATAAGGTGTGTGGGCTGATAACACTACACAGAGTTCATTGGAAGCTGCTTTAGAGAAAAGCATGTGTTAAATAAATAAATGTCATCAACTAATCCTCCCAAAGTACCCATCTTGTCATTTATCTAACACAGAATAGCTAGGAAGGTACGAGTGATTATCTGGGTTTTTAATTCTCACCCTTTTCCTACTCTTGAGGACAAACACCACGTGTACTACGCTGGCGTACTCAGCTGCGCCCTCGTTTCCTCGTGCGCCTCTTGGACAGCTCCGCAAGTCACTTCGGAAGCCATTCCCCGTAACCTCATTTCCGCACTCGAGCCTGGGACCGCACGCAGCAAGAGCTGGCGGAATAAAGGACGGTCGCCGTCGATCACATTCTGGGACGCAGAAAAAAAAAGGCTACATTTTTAAGAAAGAAGTGAGCAGAAATGACAGGGACACCGGAGAGCACTGAACCCAAGGGCCTGACTCATCCAGATAAACCCTTACGCTTCCCTGCATTACCTCCACCGGCACGTGGGCAATGAGGTGTCAGGGGCCGTAAACACAGAGCACAATCACCTGGTGCTCGGAGATGGGTGTCGGGACGGTGGGGGGCTTCTGTGGCACCAGAGCTCCTTATAAATATTAAAAAGAGCCAATTAAATTTGTCGCGCGATGACGGGCAATCAAATAGGACAGCTGCCCATTATGCGAGAAGTTAATGTCAAGCGCGAGGCTCATCTGGTTTTATGCCCAACAGAAGGAAGTGTGGGGATAATTAGTGTTTAATTGCTGCTCCCGCCATGACTATTAAAGGACGTAGCAACAAAAAATAGCCAAGACAACGGTCGGTGTGGGTCAGTGTCTTCCGGTCCACGTCTGAAGAACCGACCCGAAACATCACGCCGACAACGGAAACACAGCCGTACGAAGCCGATGATCCTGAAACGAGGCCCCGCTCTGGCAGTGCTGGTCTGCTATTTTTCCCTTGAGAAATAAAAGGCTTCCCGAACACAGGAGATCTTCACGCTCTCCTTGATGTCAGCCATGCCGAAAAGAAACACTTCCTGGACGTACAGCACACACCCCGCAGCATGGGAATGGAGATGAGCCCTTAATGTGCGCCCACCCCAGACACAAAAATGAACGAAACCCACATTTTGTTTGGAAGCGCACAAGAAGAGCTCGCTTTAGTGCTTCGGCTGAGTTTCTTCAGCGAGAGCTCAGGTGCCGACATAACGCTGGCAGAGATGCGGGTCCCCGTCTCCCGTGTCTGCAGCTCCATTCCAACACCTGAAGCTCTTGCGAAGTCGAGGTGGATGGACATCAAGATGCCAATGAGGGATACGGAGACGACCGTTTGTCTTTTTGTGAAGCGTCGCCCCCGAAATGGCTCTGTTTGACGAAGAGAGTTGCGTGAGAAAATGTTTCTTATATCACATGTCTAGCAGCTCACTTGGGGTTTAATCTTCTACCATCGATAGTAACGAAAGGGCTACAGAGTACTAAAAAAAACGTCTTTCGGTAACTGTAACGCTGACGCGTACCGAGAATGGCTGTTTAATGTAACTCTTCTAGCGTTAGTTTCTACTAGCAAGGCGCCTGTAGCTCTGACCACCACCTCGGCGGACAGCACCGGGCCGTTGGACACCTTCAATTTGGAGCCGAGCACCTGGGAGGAGTGGTCGTGGCAGACGGAGAAACTGCGACGGAGAAACAGCGACAGGACTTTCCCAAGTCAAAAAAAAAGCCACATTGGTGAAAAAAGAAACTGTGAAGAGAGCAGACTGGGGTGTGCTGAGGACACGAGCATTATGCATGATAATATAATGTATCCTTGGTGCGTACAAGCGACACAGCCGAACGACATTAAAACTGTTTTCACCTGGCTCATAGTTATTATACTAAAAGGAATAACATGAAGAGGTGAGACTTTGAAAAACATGTTAGTGTGTGAGTGACAGAGAGAGAGAGTGTGTTCCACTGACATATGGATGAGTGACCCATTCTAAGTAGTGTATCGAGCAGTGTACGTCTTCGGGAGCTCTGGTTTCCTCCCACACTCCAAAGGCATGCTGTTCACAAAGAGAGTGTGTTCCACTGATGTATGGATGAGTGACCCAGTGTAAGTACTGTACCTAGCAGTGTAAGTCGCCGTGGTGAATAAGTTGTGTGGGCTGATAACACTACATAGAGTTCATTGGAAGTCACTTTGGAGAAAAGCGTCTGCTAAACAAAACGTAAATGCGTGGGTCTCGTGCTTTGACAGGGAGACAGAAGTGAGTAACTGCCTGGGCAGAGAAACAAACTGGCTGGTTGGTAAGCAAATAAAGAAAGAAAAATCTGCAGGGTGAGCCTTTAACGAAACAGATATTGCCTCCTACCGAGAAATAAATTAAGACACCACAGTAAAATCCTTCATATAAATGGAATTGAAGACTTTTCCTCTGCATAAAACAGATGGGTAAAAAAACGTGAGAAAACAAGCAGTTTCAAAATATGCTGTGAAAGAACTCTCCCATTTATTCAGCAGGGAAACAAACATGCTGGAGGGCCTTCGCCGAGCTAATCTTGGGAGAGGAGGATGTGCGAGTTCCTGGAGGTGTTGGAGAGCGAAGTATGTTGGCAAGACGGTGCAACTTCATTACTGGAGGCCATGTAAAAATAACTGCATTGACTGTTCAATGAGAAACAATGTCTACAAGGCAGAGAGCTGTAACTGATTGCAGATCACGCCACTAATTTGGAGTGCATTACATATAAGAAACCACATAACAAATAAGTAACCAGTATCCCAGCCCTTCTTTCTTTGCGCTGCGAATTTCATCAAAGCGCACGTCGAGTACGACATTTACGGTTTGATCGCAGCAACTTCCGACTGAACATACGGTAGTTATCGCACGTGATGATGTGGCTTTTCGCAGTCTGACAGCCTTCAGCATGGAAGCTACTTACTCCTCTCTTTCGTTTGCACAGATTTTGCGCTGCCTTTGGAAATCACACCCATCAGCCAATATTCAGCCACAACCCATTTCCGTCCTCCGAAGGTAAGTCTAAACCATGGGAACGGGAAGAGACACAGTGACAACGAGAAGAAAAATGCTGATCTAAGCCACAGTACAGCAGTTTTACTTCCTTCATTGGGACGGGTGGTTTAAGAAAGTGACATCAATTCTGAGTCACATTAATTTCTAATGAGGCGTTCTTCTCCTCAAATCCGCTCCACAGAGTAAATGGACATGTCGCAAATAAGTCATGCTGACCCGATAGTCTATATCCAAAATCTGTTAACAATATATCAGATTTCCATTACATAAATGTGCGGAGGATCTACATCAATCACACACATTGAATTTCAAAGAAGCCCAACACGTCAGAGTAAATATCATGATCCACAGAAACCAGATACATCAGGTCTTGCTTAACTAAAGAGCTATGGGTTCCAAGGGCACCATGGGTTTGATATTATGTCCTAAACACGCCTTTCACAAATAATGAGTCCTCAAACCTCCTTATGGTTCCAGGTAAGATCGAAAAGGGGGTTGACACACTGCACCTTCATCCCTCTGTAGAAATGAAGCATGGGATATGCCAAGTCCGGATCTACATTCTCCAAACTGATCAGAATGACAGATGATCTCAAAGACCCCAACACCTGTTGGTTGACTCTGTACCCATTTTCCCAAACCAAACTGGTTACTGTACGTTACCCCAAAACCTCTGTGTGTCCCATGAAGCAGAAGGATCCCGGTCACCACTCATCCGATTCACCCTCCTATTGGTTGCACTTTTTTAGTCCACAAGTCGCAGTGCATCTCACAAGAAAGCTGAGACTGAAGAAACAACGCACCTCTCCCTGTTGTCAACCAGAAAGTTGCAGACAGTCAACAGGCCTGTAGGAGGTACTCATTCAACAGCCAGCCCAAACAGCTCAGCTGACACTATCTTCAACAGAGCAGATTGATTCCAGGTATGACCAGCTTCTCCAGTCCCCACAGTTTCGAACCACAGCTACTGCACACCTGTTGTGAATTCCATGAGAACCGAGAACCTTTGTGATTACCTTTCGTGCACGGGACGTTTTGGCTCCGTTGCGGTGGAACGACCTCCCCCTCTCACTCAGAAACTGCTGAATCTCTGTCCACATTTAAAAGGGTCTTAAAACTCACCTCTTCCAGACTCACTTTGCCCATGATCTCTGAAGTTCACGTAAGGTGTAAATATTCATGCACTATAACTTAAAGATCATGCCCGGATAAACCTTAACGTAGCTAACCCTGCAATGTAACGAAAATGTTTACATGAATCTCAAAAAAAAAAAAAAAAGAAAAATTCTAGGAAGGTGATCTGGAATTGTCAGTATTCTGATAAAGTTTTATGCAGCTACTCATGTGACGTACATTGGCTCATATGGTGGAAAGAAACTAACTGTACTTAAGAATCACACGTCTGCATCTAAGTGTCTCTTTCTGTTAATGTAACAAACACATTGTATTTTCTATGAGATGTAATCGCTTTGGAGAAAAGCATTTGCTAAATGAATACATGTAAACGTAGAACAATGAAGGTCTTCTACCACAACCTCTGCTACTGACTCGAATTCTGTCCCCATGAAGACTAGCTGGCATTCTACTTCCTGCTAGATAATGGTATGGTCTGAGTTACCCATCTAAACAGTGTGTGACTGGCCTGATAAAACATAAACAATGGTGTTGAAGCAAAAAGCAACATGTCTCAGTGCCTCAGTGGTGCCAGAGGATGTGGGTTCAATTTGTTCAGTTTGTGTTGAGTTCGCATGAGTTTCCTCTGGCTGCTCTGGTTTCCTCCCACAGCCCAAAGACACGTGTTTCAGGTGAAAGGGCGACTCTGCATTGCCCATTTATTCGTGAGAGTGTTACTTTGCTCTGGCGTATAGATGAGTGAGTGCAGGAAGTGTATCTAGCCCTGTAAGTCACCTTGGATAAAAAGCATCTGCTAAATGAGTAAATGTAAGTAGGAAGCTGAAAGGCTTCCTAGGGGGGGAAAAAAAGGAATGAGACAGACCTTTCCGCTCCGTGGTTACAGAGAAGAAAGCCTGACAGTCCTACTCTGCCCGGTTTCGTGTCCATCCGTTCGGGTTTTCAATGTCAAATTCATGTTTAATGAGGACTCGAGCCTTTTGTCCGTCACTTGCTTTCGTCTACTTGACAAAAGCGTTTGTTAACAAGGACAACCATGAGGGAACATGTGGTTCGCCTCCCAACGCTTCACAGTCCATGGACACGCGGTCAGTCTGAAGAACGCGAAGCTTCAGTTCCGCCAGCAATTCCTGACAGTCTCCGTCTCCTTGGGCGTTTGTCAAAGAGGCGCTGGCTTTATCGCGCCGGCGGGAAGACGGGGCTGACTGACGGTGACGGCCACGGGACGGTCACGGCGAGCGGGTGGGGAAGAATGAGAGTCGGCCGGCGCCGGCAGCCTGCAAACCACTTAGCGGGGAATTAAAGGGAATGTTATTCGTACCCAAATCCAGAGCAAAAAGTCCCACTCGACCCACAGAGAGAGCTGTAATCCGTACCAGGCGGGAGAGACACAATCTGTCGCTAGCTTGACATCAACTACAAGAAAGTCAGGCATTCCATTTATGAATAAACCACAATCAAATCAAGATCAGCCTTCATATTAGTTACTTCTAAACACTAAAATATTGACCAAAAAGGGGGGAAAAAACTGCCGTTCAACACCCGGAATTTCAGTAGCATCGTTTTGAGAAGTTTTCTACGTACCGATAACTGTATTCACGCTACTTTAAGAGTTTTTTAAAAAATAAAATAAAAAAAACCTTAAAGTTTCTCTTACTTTAATTCATCTTGTGTTTTAGTGTCCAGCCCAAACAGTTCCACGTTATTTCCTGCAAAGCCATTCATAGCGTTGGGGGGAATTAGGAAACTAGCGAGAGCGTCCGACCGTGGACGCGTTGCTGCTAACAGTGTACGGCCCGGCGCTCATTACCACGTTCACACCATTACTGCTCCCTTAGAATCGCTTCAGATTGCTTACAAACACCGGAGAACATAAAATCGCAGCTCTTGCATCGCCACTGCAACTTGAACAAGAGGGCAGCGTTTCAAAATTACCTCAGATGTGCTGCTGCGTACCTGACGTGTTCTCACGGCGCTCAGCCTGTCGCTGTGAGGCTGAGCAAGCAGGATGTGAAAGGGCTCTTTTCTACGCATCTAGTTTCTTCTTGTTCATTTCATAGCGGTGGCAGAGGTTTGATCAACAGCGAACAGATTAATGATGCCAAACTGGAAATTTAAAGGAAAAATTAAAAAAAAAAAAAAAAAAATAAAGATTTAAAAACAAGATGGCGGCATCAACATTTCTGACACAGCTCACTGTTGGAAACAATGACCTGTAAAAGCCCATCAGAACACAGCGAACACACACACTGATCAGCCAAAACATTAAAACCACCTGCCTAATATTGCGTAGGTCCCCCTCGCGCCGCCAAAACAGCTCTGACCGGTCGAGGCATGGGCTCCACAAGAGTCCTGCAAGTTTGGACCCGTTTTTCCAGCACATCAATGACCGTTGGGCGCCCATGACCCTGTCGCCGGTTCACCGGTTGTCCTTCCTCGGACCACTTTTGGTAGGTACTAACCGCCGCATACCAGGAACACCCCACACTTTGGAGATACTCGCAATTTGGCCCTTGTCAAAGTCGCTCAGATCCTTACGCTTGCCCATTTTTCCTGCTTCCAACACATGAAATTCAAGAACTGACTGTTCACTTGCTGCTTCATATATTCCACCCCTTGACAGGTGCCATTGTAACCAGATAATCAATCTTATTCACTTCACCTGTCAGCGGATTTAATGTTTTGGCTGATCGGTGTATAAGCACGATACGGAGTTCAGACCACACACACACGCACACGCACACATTTTCTGAACCGCTCATCCCATATGGGGTCACGAGGAACCGGAGCCTACCTGGCAACACAGGGCATAAGGCCGGAAGGGGAGGGGACACACCCAGGACGGGACGCCAGTCCGTCGCAAGGCACCCCAAGCGGGACTCGAACCCCAGACCCACCGGAGAGAGGGACGCGGACCAACCCACTGCGCCACCGCACCCCCTTAGTTCAGGCCAGTACAATATTAAAAGATAGGGAAAAAAATAAGTTTTTCGCTCATGATGAAAGCTAAACCATGGAAATACGATTAATATGAAATATGTGTTTACACACTGGGCAGAACTAGACAGAATTACCCCCTGCACTACTGCTGAAGAAGGGCGAACTTTTGAGGTTTCAGGGGCCGAATGTGAAATGTGAGATTACCCGTCTACATTTATTTAGGCATTTACGCTTGTGGGATTACTTTGGGTTGGGGTAAATGGTACGAAGCGTCACAGAAAACACAGACCCGACAGATTCCAAGATCTTTACGCCACTGTATCGGAGAGAGAAAAGGACAGCGCAGCGCACATGAACTCGAAATGGGACAGAGAACACGCTTTTACAGGAGAACTCGCATGACGAATGGCAAACACACGTCACCAGTGACTCGGTAAGAACAAGGCCACTTCACTGCAAGACAAACTTTTTATCACAGCTACAATCAAAGGCTTTCAGCTCGAACGACAACAGTCGTGTTGGAGACGGTGTGGTCGTACCAGACCAAATTATGTTGATGGTTTAATATCAGACCATTGTGTTAAACTGAAACAAAAGGGATTTTCAGGTTTTGCAAGTCATTTTGAGTCATAAAGAGAAACTTAAGACTGAACCATCTAGACAGAAGCTCTAACACCATATGTGACGATGGATGCAGAAAATGTATCACTACATAAACAACACTACATAGAGTTCATTGGAAGTCGCATTGGAGAAAAGCATCTGCTAAATAAATAAATGTAGATTTAAATCAATATAAAAACTGAGCTGCATTTACGGTAACAAATAAGGGAAAGCAGCAGCAATGGTAGTAATTACGCGGTAAAAGCAGTAATAGTAGTAATTACGCATCGTGCTAAAAATGCACCTTCGGTTATTTTTATAAAGACCTGATGCATAATACAACAGTCAAGCGGTATGTTATGCTTTCTCCAGACTGAGAACTTGGGATTCAGCAGTGGGAATTCTTCCTTGCTACATGGGAGGTCTCCATATGCTTCCCAATTAAAGCATGCAACCTACTGGACAGGAGCTACCGTACTGTTAAGGATATGGATTTGAGAGCAAAACACCATCAATTCACATCTCGGGAGGGTCCGTAACGACAAATGTTACCTTCTGCTCACCTGGCACATTTTCCCTTGCTCAAATTTATTTCAAACCCTGACGGGCGGTTTGATGCCCTTTATCAGTGTGGAATTTAAAAATCGTTCACTGATTGTGTCCTGCAGGATATTTTCTTTAGGACACAAGAAGGGACAAGGATGGGGACAATCCACAAGCATGAATCCAACCGCTAGATGTTTTTAATTAAATATTTAATGCGAAGAGCGAGCGGCCCGGCCTCATTAGCAGAGTACACAGTACCGGTGGTGGGACAGCAAGGCGTCTCGGAAACGGGCTCTTCGGTCACCGCTCATTGGGTATGTGAGCAGACAAGCCAGGATGCAAGTACCGTACCTATTGCAGGGAGTCCCTAGGGCATGCTTGGGCTCTCAGCGACGCATGGCAAGAGCTCTATACCAAGACACCGCAAGGCCAAGGCGAGGCTGAGTAGCGACTTGAGCTTCTACCCAAAAAGCTTCTGGTTCAAGCTGTAGGAGAAACCCTGCTGTAACACCAGCAGCGTAACGTCCCCAACCTGCCCTGCTCCAAGGAAAAGCAGCATGTGTATAAAAGATTTTAAGTTGCCTGGAATAAAACCAACGAGCAACTAATAATGATTTTGAGAACGTCGATGGTTTATGACTCTATGGCACCAACACTGAGACCTCGAGACACAAATTTGTGTTTAAAGCGCCATGTGAGGAGTAATGTTCATAATGCCACGCTGCGTTATTTGGGGGGTGGAAATACCACTGGCAGAAGAGTAAACCGAGACGAGTCAACACCTGGGCCAGAAATGAAGCCACGCACAGATATACTGAGGGCATGGGCTCTCTCTCTCACACACACACACACACACACACACACACACATCCTCCGAGACACACGCTTATCACGCAATCCACCACAAAGACATAACAAAACACTGTTCACCAACCTCAGAAAAAAAAACCCCCACCTTCTTTTTGAGAACAGTAAGCAGAAGAGGGTGCAGAAAGAGTGTGTTTAACCAGATCCGAACAACTATAGTGACACAACGGCCCGAATATCAATGCATACATGTCATAGAAGGGATGAGGTTCTGCTGCGCAAGGCATGAAACCTCTGGGTTTCCCCAGGATGACGACAGCTAGATAGTCAGAGGAAGACTACATTTAACTTGGTTACGATGAGTTCCCAACGTGTTTCAACCTGAAGAGCGCCTCAGAGCAAAATCCATAAACACAGATGAGTAAAGAGAGGGCCATCTGGGCTCTTTAGGCAAAACAGCCCATCTAGAACATTCCACTGGAAAGTGTCATCACACCTACGGCTGGTAAACCGTGATACGGGCACAATATTTGCATTTTTTCGCCCTTGCACAATCACGAGAGACGCACTCTGGCGGAATCTTACTCAAGCAAGTTTTTCACTCCGTATTTACATTTATCTGATGCTTTTGTCCAAAGCGACTTACAATATTACGGTACTTACATCTATTTACCCATTTATACAGCTGGGTAATTTTATTGGAGGAATTTAGGGTAAGTACCTTGCTCAAGGGTACTGCAGGTGGAGGTGGAAATCGAACCTGCGACCTTTGGGTCCGAAGGCAGTCGCTCTATGGAGGATCAACCACATTTGTCTGACCAGTGGAACTGCGAACAACTCAGGTGACCACCTGTGACCGCTTACCAAGCTGATCACGAGCATTTGCCAAAAAAAGACTCACCTAGCAGGTCACATGAGGTCAGCTGACCGCACACGACGGCAGGCGACCCGCACAAGTGACCGACTTCCCGAGCCCATACAACTCAACCGGCTGACTGGGTGCGAGTCACCGACTTACCTAGTTGTCCAGATGCGGGTCGCAACGACTCACCAAAGGGACTGGACGGCGAGCGCGGACGAAGCCCCCAGCGGAGCACGCGAGGGTTCGATTAGAAATGACTCAGCCAAGGGGGCGCAAATGATGAGAAGTTACGTATCAGGCGAGTGTGTAGAGCCAAGCCGACCAACCAGATCACATCGGCGAGCCCTTATAATAAAGAGTGGACTGTAGGCTGGCCCATCGACTGAGGCTCGGGTGTCAGTGCCGTACCACATCCCGGTAAAAACGCAGTAAATGAGACACGGCAGCCCGCCGTGCGTCCGCCCCGTACCGCGAAGGCCGGGGGACAAGCGCAGGACGGGTGTCGCGTCCGTGTCCCCAAGCGCCCCCCGAAAAGGGCCTTCGCACCTGCACACTTACCTCATTCACCTTGTGGTGCCCAAGTAATAACTGCACTATGCATGACTCTATAAGAAGAGAAAAGTGATGAGGAGCTCGTGGAAACACAGGGATTCATTGTTCAGGCAGCAGCTGAAGAACTCGCAGTCGCAACACAGACCAGAGAGGGGAAAACAAAGAAACAAACAAAAACTAGTAGTAAAAACATCCACAAACACACCACCCCGCGGTGTCCACCAGAATCCGCCTGAACTCTGAACACCACATGATTTATTTGTAATAAATCCCTCACTGATTTATTTTATTATTCCAAGTGTTACTCGGTACAATGGTACAAATGAGGTAGAGGGAAATAAGGCAGCGCCGTGTCCTTCAGGAGGTTGTGGGGTCTCTGCCCCCCCGATTGGAGCGGGCGGTGCGAGAGGCTCAGCAGCGAGGAAAAAGACCCCACACGGTCTGAGCTGGACGGACGAGACAGACGCGCGGCAAAACTGGACCGGTACCGGACCGCACAGCACAGCGACGCATTATCGTCATCATCATCATCGTTATTATAATGACCGTCATCCTTATAATGATACTACTAGCAGGTGTGTGAGATTAATAGGAGGGCCGCTCTCTCTCTCTCTCGCTCTCTCTCTCTCTCTCACCCACCTTGATCATCCAGTCCCACTGTGTTGTCTCACTCGCTGCTCAGCTCAGTCCCCCCGCATCCCCGCGGCAAAGAGACAGGCTCGTCCCCGGCGCTCCTCCTCGGACCGATTTCGTTCACATTCGCGCGTTCCTCCTCGCCACGGAGGAGTCGGGCACGAGCATTTCGTGCGGGTCTCCGCAGCTCGTCCCCGTCTGTGTGTGTGTGTGTGTGTGTGTGTGTGAGAGAGAGAGAGAAGTACGTACACAGACACAGGGATGTTTGGAGGGCGGATCTGTGCGCCAGTGATCTGTGTTCGGAGCCCGGTGCGTCTTAAAGGGACCGCGTCGCATTCAGCGTTGAGCGTGCAACACCCCCTCCCTTCCCCCACCCCAAAACAAATAATAAAACGCCTTTTATTCACCATTATTATTATTATTTATACTAATAATAATAAGAAGAAAGTAAGTCCAAAGCAGCAATAGAAACTATTGTTTGACAGGTAGAGTGAAGAGTGTCAGTCAGTTTTAAACACTCCAGCGACTATGAAATCAGCACTAAACACGTCTGATTTTCAAGTTCTGCATCTGCAATGTTGTTCAAAAAGTCTCCGAACGGTAGGAGGTAAATAGCAGTGCGCCCTTGTGCCGTGTGGGGTCGCAGTGGTCGGGGGCCTATCCTGGAAGAACGGGGCCCGAGGCTACGCAGGACACCCCCGGCACACGACGCCATCTGAGGGCAGCTAAATCCACTTAATCTGTTTTTTTTTCCCCCCCCTGTTGCACAGACATGTACCGAGTTTAGGGCACCACACCTTCTCATTTCTACAAACCCACATCTACATTTTGCGTATGGAGCATCCCTCCCCGTTTTATTTCCCTATTATATAGTTAAATGTAGAAAAACACATGGTATTAATATTATATCATTATTATTAGTCCGGGGTGATTTGAAGTGACTGGGGGTGTGGTGGCGCAGTGGGTTAGACCGGGTCCTCCTCTTTGGTGGGTCTGGGGTTCAAGTCCCGCTTGGGGTGCCTTGCGGCGGATTGGCGTCTCGTCCTGGGTGTGTCCCCTCCCCCTCCGGCCTTGCGCCCTGAGGTGCCGGATTAGGCTCCGGTTCCCTGTGACCCTGTCTGGGACAAGTGGTTCAGAAAATGTGTGTGTGTGATTTGAAGTGTTCAGTTACACCTCTGTTTGCCCTTTCAGGCTGTTTAACATGTAAGTGCCCATATACACACACACACCAGTGGATTTGACGAACATCGACAATTCAGGTGTTAAACTCTGGCTACATGAAGCCAGTTTTACAGCTTAAAACTTGTCCTCTACTGTTAAAGATCTGGGTTTTTTTGATAATACAATAAATAAATACATGTAAGTCCCACTGAAACTGAGCAGCACCTATAACTGTGTTCTGTCACACAGACACACACACACACACACACACACAGTCTGAAACTGCTTGTCCCAAGCTGGGTCGCAGCAAACCGGAGCTTAACCCAGCAGCACAGGGCAGAAGGCTGGAGGTCGGGAGGGGTCACACCCAGGACGGGACGCCAGTCCACAGCAAGGCACCCGTAGTGGGACTCGAACCCCAGACCCACCACACAGCAGGCCCCGGACAAACCTGCTGTACCACCGCAGCCCCCCATTGTTACTATGCACAGTTTTTTTTTTTAAATATTACCATTTCATTCTTGTTCTCAGGCCCTTTCAGTTTCTGTAATGTAGCTGCGACTGATCAAATTTCCCTCTTTGCAATCATGCGCTCTTCCCTGTAAATCACAGCAACGAAGCAGGTGCTTAGCAATGAAATCGGACGTACATTAGCATCTCCTCAGCATCTGAAGGCCGACACTAGTTCGCGAGAAGGAACTCCGCGAAAGGCACACGAGAGCCGAGCGGACGATGGGGACCGAACCCTGCATGAGCACATGATCTCTGGTCCCATTAGGAGAATGAGTCCCTTTTATGTGGCCCCCCGTTATGCTGCTGTACCCGTCAAATCGAAAGAGAACATGTCTTTCCATCCATCAGGTACCCTCGCGAACACGCTCCGAGATGTTTTCTTTTCCCCCCAGCTGCGTCTCACCTGTTGCAGATTTTACGAACGGTTTCTTTCGGGAAGGTTTGCCGGGGCGAAGACGGTCGGACGCGTTTGTCCGCGAACACGCGTGCCGGAATGTGCCGCCGACGCCTCGCGCCGTGTCACATTTAATTGGCTGAACCCGCGGACCGTGACCTTTGTTGTCTCCCTTCGTTAGACGCAGATGTGCAGCGCGGCGCCTCCTCCGGGCCCGGCGCTCCAGCAGCGCAGAAGCGAGGAGTCCCCCGTTAACGAGTGGAGCGGAACGTGGGGAACGTAAGGATGTGAACCTGCATGCTGAAGGTTGCTGGTTTAAGCCCCGCTGAAGGCCTTGCGCTAGAACCCTGGAGCATGGCACCCGAGCAGAACTAACCGTTGAGCATTTGCCTGCTCAGGTATGTAAAACCACGATCTGCTTTTGTTCTGCATCTTCTGATGACTAATTAAACCACATTTTCCTGGCGCTCTTCTCCAAAAAGTGACTTACTGTGATTTACCCATTTATACAGCTGGGTAACATTTTAGCCATTCGGGGTAAATACCTTTCTCAAGGGTACAAGAGGAGGAGGTGGAATTCAAGCCTGAGTCCTTTGAGTAGAATTTGGCATCTCTACTCATTATAGTATCTGCTACAGAACAAACAACAACAATAATAATAATAATAATAACAACAATAATAATAGTATTAATAATGGCTTGAACGAGCGATCGTGTCGGCCTGCAGGAGGACAGGCTGTCTGGTTGTCCTTCTCAGACAGAGATGCAGCGCACACAACACACATGCACTGTCACCGTGACAAACGACACACTTTACAGCCGGACGGCACTTGTGTGTCTGAGGCTATTTATCACAGGCAACGTCATGCGATTTGTCCGCCCTCTACGACACGGCGCTTTTTCATCTTCGCCTAATCCAGTCCCAGGATGCACTGAAATTGGCCCAAAGCGACGGCGGGGGACAGCTGGTATCGCAGTAGTTGGCGCCGCTGCCTTCGGACCCCAAGGTTGCAGGTTCGAATCCCAGCTGTAGTACCCTTGAGCAAGGTACTTACCCTGAATTGCTCCAGTAACATTACCCAGCTGTATAAACGAGTAAATAATCGTATTTTAACATCGTAAGCTGCTTCATAGAAAAGTGTCAGCTGGCGGCTCTATGTGCCAGGATTGATGCCCTTTAAAGGAGAAGGAAATTCGCAGCAAGTTTCTCGTACATGTTTCACTTAAATATACAATGGAGCTGAAGTTGTATCAGCGTTCCGCTCATTAACACACATCCGAGCGGCGCTTCGGAAGATGAACAAAGGGCTTTGAAGGTGACCTCCTCCGCAGCGGTACGGAGCTCCACGGTAGCGAGCGGCTCTTCCCCAACGTCCAGCTCTTACCGCACCGCACGCGCGGGTAGCGAAGCGGCAGCGTCTCCTTCCTCTGTCTGTGTTTGGAAGTGCACCTAAGTGTGCGTTTCTGGATCTCAGTGCGTGTGTGTGTCCCCTACTGTGTTCCTGTGCCCGATTACTATAAATCAGTGCGTGTGTCCGAGCGTTTGTCTTCGTGGCGCCTTTTAATATGTTCCTTTGGTCTCCACGTGATCGTTAACCGGGTCCTCAGACATCATAAACGCCGGAACAAGAGGATAAACCTTATCGTGGGACGTACAGGCAGAAGCGAGTTTATCGTTCACGTGCACAGACATGCACTAAGGGACACGCACGACACTTTTTCTCACACACACATCATCCTGGGTGGGAAAGGCTGCTATGGGAAGGAGCTGCCAAGAGGGCCAGGTGGGCTGGACCGGCAGGGTGGACACACACATGGACACACACACACACACGGACACACACTTCCTTGTCGTACGGATGTGCCGACTCCGCTCTCTTACCGCACAAGGTCGCGGGATCGTCGATGGCACGCAGGGGGTCTCGCTCTTTTACTGCATCTCATCCCACTTTATGTGTGTGTGTGGAAACACAGAGACGTTTAGTGTGTCCACTTGTCCACCCCAGAAAGGTAAAAGGGGACAATAAAGTAACCGCTCTGTACTGACATCAGAACCCAGCATTACATTCGCTCATTTTGCTGACACTTTTCTACTTTATGTTAAGCTACTTAAAATTATTTACTCATTCATACAGCTGAGTAATTTTTTTTTTTTTTACTGGAGCAATTTAGGGTAAGTACCTTGCTCAAGGGTACTGCAGCCAGAGATGGGAATTGAACCTGTGACCTTTGGATCCAAAGGCAGCAGCTCTAACCACTACAATACCAGCTGTCCAAGCAGATCCTAGAAGTAAAATCTGAGTGAGGGTTGTTACTGGAGCGCCTGACGGTCCACCTGGTGCCGGTCCACTCTCTGCCGTCCACCCTTCCCCCTTGACCTTTGACCCTCGCCATCCCGGGTCCTGAGAAACCAGCATGAGGAAGACAGCGGAGGATCGTAGGAGCTGCATTGTGACGGAACCCAAAAAGCTCCCTGGAGCGACTGCGTGTGTACCGATTGTCAGACGTGCCCCTCCGGAAGGACGCTTCGGGCAGCTCCCGGCATCCCAGGGGGCCGCGCTGCCGTACGACATCCGTAAATAGCAGCACGCTGCAAAATGTGACAGCCCCTCCCCCCCCCCCCCCCGAAAGAACGAGGAGCAAACCCGTGGTGGGAACAGGACTGCGGGAGGCCGCGCCGTTTCCCGTCCCCTCTCGGAGCTTCGTTTTGTTTCTGCTCCGTCGCTGTGACCAAAACAGGACATTTTCAGTGACGCTTGGGGAAGATGTCCTGCTGGAGGTCACCGTGCTCCGGCGTTACAGTCACGATCAACGCGAGTCGGGGCTGAATATTTCATAAAAAGAAATAGGCCAGGGCTGCAGCAAGCGGCGCGTCCTTCGCACCTCCCCTCATCGTCCGCTCCCTCGTCGAGTGGGGGAGGGGGTCGCGGCCCATCGCGAGCAACCGGAGCACGATCTCGGGGTCGAACAGGTGCCGCACGCACCGTCATTGCAGAGTTTCACAAGTTTCCTTCTCCCTCCTCTTCCCTGGTGTCTTGAGTGAGGTAAAAATGACCCCTCCAGGTGGAGGGAAGCAACAAAGGAGATCCATTCCTGAGGGTCTAGGCTATGGTTCCGTACCATGATTTTACACGATTTGTGCGGTCACTCTGCCACGCAGCAGATCAGGCTCCCTGGCTTTGGTTCCCCTGCATTCGAGAGCACCCTGGGGAGAGCCTTGTTCAGTCGTGCATCCAACCCATCATCTGGTCCACTGCTGAGCCACGGGAGGGCTGGTCTCTGGGGCTCTAGGTGTGCGCAGCCCTTAATCAGAGATCTAATCGCTCACGGTGGGATGACGACCAGCAGGTTCCCTTATTGACGGGCTCTACGCAGGCGAGGGAGATCCAGTGGGTTTGGGTTCCGTGGACCATCGGGCACCAGGTACAGGGCTCACACTGGAGTTGCTCCGATTGGGAGGAACCCCCACAAACGTAAGTCGGCCTGGCAGAACTTCCATCTGTCCAGCAAACGGGCGTCGTGGAATTTACGAGGCGATACCCCGGTGCCGCTTCCACACAAGGGAACGCGGAGACCTCATTTGTGACATTTCCCCCCGAAGCCGACGTCAACGGCGGGGCCGGCAGGACCGGAACCAAACGTTATCCGAGAGGTACGTTTGGAAAGGGACGCGAAGCTTAGGAGGTGTCGGAAGCCGAAGAGAACGAACTACCCCGGATATGAAGAAAGCGACAGACGGTAACGAAGAACATTTTAAAGACATTATGGGAATATCGTTTTCAGCCTTGTCCCCCCCTTTTCTACACCAGCTTTCAGTTCACTCCGGTCAGATCCCAGACGGCTGTAGCGCCGTCATCGCGACACCACGGATCATCAAGCAAGCTGCACGCTGCTACGGTTCGGTGTGTGCGGTGTAGCCTTTCCCAGGATTGTGGGAATCAGCTGGGCTTTCCATGTAAATATTGCTGGAAACCCTCATTAAAATGTACAAAACAAGGGGAAAAAGAGGGGGATGGGGGTCTAGCGTCTCCCTCTTTCGTGGAGAACTTTGAAGTCGAACACCATGGCTGCAGCAGTTTGCTTTTTTCTCATGGATCTTGACTTAATCGCACCACCATCATTAGGATACCGAGACTCCGGTTAATCCCCGAGGGAAAGGGAACGGGGGAGGGGAGGTTACGAGTTAACCCCTTCCTGTTGCCTGATGCCGGAGCTGTAGTGGAAGATCCATCAGACGCTTCAGAGGTTGACAGGTAAGGCCCACGGCGTCCAGCTGAGCTAAGGGAAGAGGGCAGAATCTATGAGCCACATCGAGCGCTGTAAACAGCTGATGTTCAGCTTTTTTGTGAATGAGCGTTTAAGCTTGAATGAGCGCTGCTTCTCCCAGCGCTTTGGAGCACTGGCGGAGATGCTGCCGAGATGCGCGCCGGACCAGAGGACCAAGGTCAGGCAAGAGTGGAGCGAGAGCCATTGGATGGGTTCGGTCACGTGGCTGGAGGGAGGGATTCGGCACAACGACTTTCAGCGAGGCTCTGTTTCCATGGAAACCCCTTGGGGCCGTGCAGAAAGGTAGGCATGGGGTGTACGCTTTCAGAGGAGAGCATTGATCTGTCACTTCTGGGAAGTACAGTAATACAGCAAGACATCCTGCAGAAAACACTCTTTTGATTACCTCAGCTGCCGCCAACAGAAACGTTGCTCCGAGGAGCTCGGATTCGGCGTTCGCCTCCGACGCGTGAATTCCCTGCGCTGCGGAAACAGGCGGGAGGAAAAGCGTGGGGCTTTTGTTACTTGGGCACGGTGTGCATTCGCACGACACGTTTCACTGGAAAATTCTCGAAGTCGTACGGAAAAAAAAAACGAGTAGGAGACTGGCCAGATGCAGCTATTTTTACGTTGCATGGGAAAGCGCTGTGCGTGTCGTCACATCTAAATATGTTGGTGTTCCAGCGCAAACGCAAAGGGCCTCATTTCAACAAACTGCAAGTGAAAAGATAACTTGAGTCCATGAGAAGCCTTTTGTGCTCGCACCATTATCAATGCCAGTTCTTTCTATTAACCTAATTTTTGTTTTTGGGCATTTGCTGTTTAATGTTGGCATGTTAGAAAAGCTGAGAATTGACCTCATGGGGGGGGGGGGGGGGGAAGAACTTGTTGGAGGACTTTGAACTAAAATAGGATTATTTAAAAAATAAATAAATAAATAAAACGAAAATATATAATATATAAACATATTATCTAAGAATACATCTTATTCTCCACAAATGTGGTATTTTAATTTATGCAGCGAAGGTACTATAGCGGTTTATTATGAGGCCGTTTGCGGCAATAAGGCGCTCAGGGGCGGAGAGGTGGTGTTGAGCGCCCTCTAGTGGCGCTCGTGTGGAAGTGCAACTCCTGCTTTGCTCAGGCTGCTCTCAGCGCATGGAAGTGTCAAGAGAAATATTTCCTTGATACCATCATCACTTTTATTTTCCACTTAGATCACTTATGAAGTTTACATTTTGCCATTACTTGATTTAGTGCATATTCACGTTTTACCATATTTGGTGACAACTATTGTGCGCTCTTGCTTCCTTAAGGGATCGAGCAGCTGAATTATGACAATCAGCTAAACCTTCTTAAGATAAAAACCTAGAAAACCATACTTGAGATGATTATTTATTCTGCAGTCATACCCAAAATAAATTAGAAACATTCCCATAAATATTCCCATTAATCGCGATAGTCACTGGGCATAAACTGTATGTCCACTGACAGTCCATGAAATAAACTTACAATAAATCAGAATCACCTTTTCAAACCTTAGTTTTAAATAACCTGACAGTTATTTGTTTCATATATGCAATTAATTCAAAAATGTGTTTTCATTTTGTCATTAAAGACTTTTTTTTTGCCAAATTTTATATATCACACATACACTGATGGAGAAGAGAGATGGAAAAAACTTGTTTTCGGACTGAAATTTCTGCAGAAGCGAGAGGAAAACGATAACGGCTACAGAACGAACACGAACAAGTCACCTCGGAGTCCCTCCGTTTCTTGTACGACTGCCTCGTGCGACCAGCACTCTTGACACCTCTGGCGCCTGGAGCCAACGAGCATCCGAATGTGGCCCTTGCGTCTGCCGGCACGTTCGGCGATGCGCTGGTCCTGCTCTGGTGCGGTCGCTCAAGGTTGACCGAAGAACCTGCCGGTCAGATGAACCCCCTCGCCTGCAGTCGGAACCTAGCGGTTTAACCCATAGTGTCCGACGACGTGGGTACGTGACGTACGGTACCCGTCAACGGTCCCCTCCCTGGCTCCTGTGGACATTCGAGACATTCTGGAATGCACGGAAAACTTGGTGCGACCGAGGATTTGACTTAAGGAACCTTCGAAGGTGAGCGCATGGGGCGTCGCGCCGCCTGCTGCTCCTCGATTACGGAACGGATTATGGTTTCACACGAAACCATGTTGTTTCTCGTCTCCATCAGTATATATACCATACAGATAAGCTTCGGACTCATTCGTCGTCAAGCTGTCCGTACCAAGGAAAACCGAGAGTTGACCTCGTGGGAGAAAACGTGACTTAGTTCCAGGACACGGAGCTAAAACAGGATTATTTAAACACTGCAAAGGAATGGTCTGTTAATAGGATACACATAAGTACAGCAATACCGTATTTGCAAAAGAACTATATTCAGCATTCAGATTAGATTATAGTCCTGCTTGAGCTTCCACATCCATTCTTAATCGTCCTTCAGTTCCGGTCGAGCCCATTTAACTCATCACGCTCTTAGTTTATAGTTCGCATCCTGAGATGACCCCTAATGATTCATTTCACGATACGGAAGCACGAGACACATCCTGAACCCGGAACTGCTGAGGCCAAGTCTTTTACTCGTTAATGGATGTGTAAAAGCACTGTATCCTGGGTCTTTTTAAAAGGGCCAATGAATAATTCAGACTGCTTTAGAAAGCTTTGCTCTGTCCTTGGGGCTCTTACACAGAGCTTTCGATGCAGAGCCATCCTGAAATGTGCCCCAGAGGACTGTGGGTAGAAGGGGGGGGGGGTGTCACTGGGTCAACTATGCTAGTTACATACAGAGGCAGTGGGAGGGGCTTGTTGAATAGTAATGGAGTCCCTGTTCTCCAGAGGAACAGCGTTCCACCTACTCAGATCTACCCACGTAGACGGAGGTGCGCAAGGCAGGGCGCAAGACCGAAGGGGGAGGGGGCGCACCCGGGACGAGACGCCAGCCCGTCGCAAGGCGCCCCGAGCAGGGCTCGAACCCCAGATCCGCCACGCAGCGGGCACCGGCAGAACCCGCCGTGCCACCGCGCCCCCTGTGGCATAGATGTAGACAATTAAAAAAAAAAAGATGTATCCAGCACTGAGAAAACACCGACCTCAATGACCTTAGCCTCCACAGACTCTGCCTGAGAAACCTACCGGTCTTTCGGACTAGACGTGCCCACACTGCCCCCGCACTAGAATGCCCAGGAGGGGTGGGCACACACTGGTACTTGGACCCCCAGAGGATTATTCCCCCCCCCCTTCTTTGCGGTGGGAGTTTTTTTGTTTTCCTCTCCTCAGCCGCCAGCAGACTTACCCCAATAGTGAACTATAACTGCCTCCTTTCTGTATCTTTAGCCGGACCCGTGTTCAGTGCTCTGCGTTACCTTGGTGAGAAGAGGACTCTATAAGAATAAAGTGGGCCGAATATATTTCGAAGAAGCTCGGGGATGCTGCAAACCTGCTCGGCAATCTTATCGCACGTCTAAGTGCTTAACCCAGCGTGGAGTTGAATCAAAGTCGTCAGTGCGTTTCCCAGCAGCCCACTCGCACTCCCGCTCCAGGGGGAATCGCTGGTTTTAACCCGATCGTTTGCTTCATCTCTATCCGGGCTTTCAGCCTTCTTCGGTTGTCGCAAGGAAGCCATCTGCGGAAAGGCGACGTGCAACGTGCGCGATAAATAATTAAATCAATGAGGCACATTGACTGTAACTGAATTACATTACCTTTAATTAGCGGAAAAGAATGTGGTTTGAGAGTTAGTAGTCAAACTAAGTGGCTTTTGTAATTTCTTCTCTATTATTCATTATTGCTTTCAATACCTCTTTGTGTCGATCGTCTCCTGCAGTTTTTGTGGCGGCAAAAGGAGCACTGAACCAGCCACAAAGGCACTGTGTATATTCCAAAGAGATTTTTAGTTATGTGAAATATTTCCCTGAACCATAACCCTGCTCGCACTGAATAGAACAAGCAGAGCAGAACAACAAATATAGAAAATCTGAATATATATATTACGAATGTGTTGCAAGCCTCCCTCACAGGTCATTTCAGCAGAATACAACAGAAATTGAACTTCTAGTGTCTTCGTCCACGTGAATTGGGCGACATCATTGCCGCCGCATCACCATTAAGATCATCGTGGGCACCAGGGAGAGAGAGGTGGTCAAAGAGACGAACTTAAAACCTCATGGTTGATGGTTCATGTTCCTTAGGAGAGCTTGAGGAAGGTGCCAAATGTAAACCGGCTCTTTAAAATTTCGTTTTAAAGTTTGCATGTTCTCCCCGTGTCTGCGTGGATTTCCTTCCGGTGCTCTGGTTTCCTCCCACACTCCAAAGACATGCTGTTCAGGTTCACAAAGAGAGAGTGTGTTCCACTGATGTATGGATGAGTGACCCGGTGTAAGTAGCGTATCTAGCAGTGTAAGACACCTTGGTGAATAAGGTGTGTGGGCTCATGACACTACATAGAGTTCGTTGGAGGACGCTTTGGAGAAAAGCATCTGATAAATAAAGAAATGTAAAATGGTTGAAATTATTTGTCTAAATACAATTTTAAAAACTGACGTTCTCTTCTTTTGGTAGCAAAGCAGGTGGTAGAAGAGGCTCAAACAGCAAAAAGAAAAATTCATATCCATCATAATGTAATTGTTACCCGAACCCGGGACCCTCATAACACTGATGTTATAAATAGATCTGAAATCACTGTGGGGGTGCGGTGGCGCAGTGGGTTGGACCGCAGTCCTGCTCTCCGGTGGGTCTGGGGTTCGAGTCCCGCTTGGGGTGCCTTGCGGCGGACTGGCGTCCCGTTCTGGGTGTGTCCCCTTCCCCCTCCGGCCTTGCGCCCTGTGTTGCTGGGTAGGCTCCGTGACCCCGTATGGGACAAGCGGTTCTGAAAATGTGTGTGTGTGTGTGTGTGTGTGTGTGTGAAATCACTGTTGTAGAGTTATTACTAATATGTATTAACAAGTGAATTTGACAAAAAATGAATACAATCCTTGCTATGCAACCTAATTTATAGGCCAGCAGTGGTTTATTTTCAGATACAAAGGGGCAGTTACTCACTTTAAAGTGGATCAGAACATCCCCATTGTGCAGCTGTCCAGAACACCCATGAGGAATTCTTGAAGAAGCTCCGATACTTCCCTTCCCACGCTCATAGTGTGGCCGCCGCCAATATTCCAGCTTCATGCAGGTTTTATAAAGACCTGGAATGTGCATTGAAAAACAACAGACGTTCAGTTTCAGTAACTGCGGGGGGGGGGGGTTACACAGACACAGTGAAACACTAAGGGTAACTCAGCATCACTAATTCACCTAAACTGCATGTCTTTGGACTGTGGGAGGAAACCAGAGCACCCGGAGAAAACCCCCGCAGACACAAGGACGCCATGCAAACTCCACACAGACTGAGTGGGAATCGAACCCGCGTCCTCTTTCGCCACCCAGGCGCTGTGAGGGGGCAGCACTACTCGCTGCACCACCCCTGCAACACAGCATATCGAGGAAAAACAGCAAAGAGGGCCACAGTTCTGGAAAGTGTTAGAAATATGGCAGCACTTTCTTAGAAGAAAACTGAACTCCTCTCAGACACGACCACTGCATCATCTGAGAAATATTTCACACGGACAGTAAATAGTGATCCTGAGTAAAGAAAACATGCAATACTGCATATTGCATGAGGATGCACAAGTGCGGAGGGAGCAGCAGGCGGGGTACAGCCATGGGTGTAGACGGCAGTAATTCTGGTCACGGCACCGGGGGTGTAACAATTCAACAATTCACCTCATGACCTTCAATGCAAGGCTGAGAACTTTCTAGATCAGAAGCTAGAATGAGAGCCGCGTGTAGTTAAGGTGCCATGCCGAACACAGCCTTCCCCCACGCGCTGCGGTACCTGCAGATGGCATTCACGCTTCACCGCTTTAGACTTCATGGTACTAACCGCTGATGTCCTTGTTGGAACGGCGGGAATCTCAACGGACGGTACAGTTTGCCGACACCCTGCGCAGGTGTCCTCGGCCGCTCGGAAGCGGACGGCGCTTCGGAGGACGGCGCACGAGTCCTCCTCCATCAATCAGTGCGCGTCACTCGGCGCGCGAGCGATGATAAAACTCCCGAGCGCTGCTGAAACTTCCGATATGTGAGGACAGCGGTCTTCCACGTGTTCCTCACCCAGTCTGCCGAACGAGGCGGAGGTGCAATGCATCAGTGTCACCGCTGCAAGGCTGGACAGGGGGGAGTAAACAGAGAAAAATTGCTCTATTTCGCCATGCTGTTGTGAACCACTTTTTTCCAATCATCTTTTTATTGCTTCTTACAAAACACAGAGGCAGGGAAAGGGAAAAGGGGAAGCAATACAAATGTGATTCATAGACATTAACTTCAATAACATAAATGAATATAATAAAACACTACTGTCTGAATGAGGAAAAAAAACTGAATAAGATTGCAGATCAAATTTGACTAATTTATTAGAGACATGTCAGTGTCCTGCGTGTGTCGTCTATATTTCCACTGTCAGATTCCTTGAAAAGGGTCCGTGAATTCAAGATGCGTCATCTTAATGCGCGACTCCCTTTTCAGTCAGATATATAGTCACTAGTCATTTAATAAATTATGTTTTTCTATAAATACCAAAAATAGCTTTTGTTGAATTACTGACAGACATAAAACAGAATATAATATACTAATATATATAATATAATATAATCTATACACACACACACGCACCAAGGTGCGATTTATTCACGGTTCATGACTCTGGGGAAGCGATTCAGTCCAGGTGTTTCTCCTTCACACCTGTGCATTGAAAGAGACTCTCAAACTTTTCACTCACTTTGGATAACTGCTCGTCCTGCTCAGGGTCGCAGTGCTCCGGAGCCTATCCCATAATCACCGGGCAAAGGCTTGGGGGTTACGCACTAGACAAGACACCAGTCCAGTATAGGGTAGCCACGCTCACTCAATCGCACGCTAAGAACAATTTAGAGTCTCTAATTCACCTGAAACACACCTCTGTACTGTGGGAGGAAACAAGAGCACCCAGAGGGACCTCACGTAGACACAATGCAAACTCCACACGGGCTGAGACAGATTCAAACTTTCACGGTGCACAGATTTACAGACTTTTGGCAGTTTTTTTGGGGAGCTAAAGGAGCTCCGCATGGAGGAAGCACCAAAACTTTTCCACAGCAACGTGAAGGGTTGAGTTGCAGTCGTAGCAGCTAAAGGTGGCGCAACCGGCTATTGAGTGCGAAGGAAGGGGCAGTTGCTTTTGTACTGTGTACATTTTGTCTTCTTCGTTCATCCTGTAGTACCTCGGTCAAGGGTAAAGGCGATTACTTTTCACACCCATGAACATCCATATGTATGAGTCACTGTTTCTGCTCCATTTATATACTACTAGAACTAACAAAAAGATTCGATCAAAATTAACGGGAGAAAAAATGCTGGAAAAACACAGACAAGTGGAGGGACAAATGTTTTTTTCCCACACAACTTTATTCTGTATTTTCCTATTGAAAATAAATTTATAAGTGGAAGCATCTCTGTGTTAAGATTTTTAAAAAATTTTCTAATCTTTAAGAATAATTAGTCTGAGATCATCTAATTGCGCTGCTGTAACATTTACTGACGGGCTATAAAATTCATATTCAGTAGGTTCTAAACTTACATACCTATACACGGGATATTAAAAAGGCAAAAAATCTGCAGCCCTGTGGAAACCATCCTTTCAAAAAAAAAAAAAAAAGAAAAAGAAAAAGAAAGGTTTCAATGTGTGGATGATGCTGGACAATTTGTTCCATGTGCATCCCCAGCAATAAGAACACACAATTTGTGTAGTATTAAACACTTTGTAAATGCAAAAATGCATGGGCTCTCTTTGTAAATTCAGGAAAATTACTTGTACGACACGTATACAGCAAATTATGTTTTTATACAGTTGCCAATTTGAATAAGAACTCAGCAGCACAAAGCGTCCCTCAGTGAGGTCTGCAGCCCGCAGGAAGCGGACTCCCGACTCCCAACCTGCACATTAGAGCAGCCGCCTGCCTGTGTTCGCCCCTCCTCATACAATGTTGCTGCTACGCTCTTCCACATGCGCCCACTTGGTCCCGCGCACGAAAGGTATTGCACCCGGTTCTCGGTTCTGGCTCCGTTGCGGTGGAACGGCCTCCCCCTCTCACTCAGAACTGCTGAATCTCTGTCCACATTTAAAAGGGTCTTAAAACTTACCTCTTCCAGACTCACTTTGCCCATCATCTCTTAAGTTCATGTAAGGTGTAAATGTTCATGCATCATAACTTCAAGATCATGTCCGGATAAACCTTTAATGCAGCTACTCCTGCAATGTAACAAATGTCAAAAAAATAATATTACTAGGAAGGTGATCAGGAATCATAGATATTCATTTTACGCAGCTACTCGTGTGATGAACATCGATTCATACGATGAAAAATTAACCGTACGTAAGAATCACACGTCTGCATCTAAGCCTCTCTTCCTGCTAACGTAATGAACACATTGTATTTTATATGAGATGTACGTGGCTTTGGAGAAAAGCGACTGATAAACGAACACACGTAAATATGGATGTCATCCTTCGTGGGAGAGAAAAACAGGGAGAAATATCTCCATTTTAACATACGCTTCCACTTGATCATTTCATACTCATTCACACGCGTCTCTAAGTACCATTCATACCATTGTGCTGCTATTTAACGGTAGATCCAGAGCCTTTGCAATGGCTTATCATCATTATTACAGTACTTCTACTGACACCTTTGAAATATTGCGTTTTGGGAAATTGGGTTTTATTTGACAGCGCATATTTTCTTTGACACTGCCGACGAGGCCTGGTCGACCACAATCCCATAATGCCATGGGACGCTGCTGCACCTCACGGTGACGAATGACTCTACGCAGGCTTATCTTCCGACAACACGTTTCGCCTTTTCAGCCACAGACAAGCAGTCTTCCAAGGGCGCGAACCCCAACGTGAGCAACGGGGGGGCGTTGAACACACTTCATAAGCCTACAAGCGACCCCCCCGTTTGTCAGCCTGAGGACTGTGGTGAAACAGGCATCAGCCCCAGACCTTAGAAGAGCAGTAGCAGTCAAAAGTTTGAGTACACTTGCTGGAAAGTACTTTTTTTTCCCCCAGGAGTTTTTCGGTTACCTGGAGTAGGGAACGTGTCTTCCGGGATCTCCCGCAGCAATCCCCAGAGATATAGGACACTTGCGGGTTGCTTTGCTTTCACTCTTCTGTCCAAGTTGCCCAGGTGCATGCAAACTCTTGGCTGGTGCTGTGTGGATAAAGACATTCAGCAGGGGGCTACAGAAAGCCCTTTGTCACAGGTGTCTCAAGTCCAGTCTGCATTTTGTTTCCACACACATGACTGTTCAGTGCAGATGCACTTGTCCAAATATCTCAAGAGGGATATGAAAGGTTTGTGGGCTCAGCATCGGACATCCTTCTAATCTCATGCTGTGGGTGCAATGGAAGACGTGATGGTTGAACTGAAATTCGCCTAAAAGATATTTCCAAGAACTAAGTCTCCAACAAGAGTGTATGCGTGCTGTGATTTTATTTCAGACTTGGGCTTTAGTTTTCACGACTGGAGATTTGCTTGGATTTGAAGTTTAGGGACTTGACTGTGACAGCGGTTAGGGCACCGCACCATGATGCTGTACCACGGTGAAAACGGAGGAAGAGAGCGAGTGAATTAACATTCTCCTCTTGAAAAGCTGGTTATTTAAACATCACGGGCCAAATACAATGGCAAGGTGTCAAGAAGAAGGCCGAGAGCCACAGCACATACTCACAGCTAGAGTGCCCCTCTTCAAAGTTTGACCCAAAAGATTTCAATAGTGTGTGTTAACGTCCACAAAGAGGTGACAACCGTTAGAAATTAACACACCATACAACAACTTTGTGTTTGTATAAAAGATATTTACTTCAATTATCACACCTAGGGTGCTAGTGAATAATAATAATAACAATAATAATAATACATTGTGTGAGTTTCATACAGTGATATTGCTTCTCCATATTGTATAGGGACTGTCTTACAGTGCTGAGAACAGACTACATGACTTAAATATTAGAAAATCATTAAAAACAAACAAAAAGAACAACTGGGAGCAAGAGAGGAGTTTTTTTTTTTTTTCCTTTCTTCCTTGATGAAGGAAACAGCAAGAGCCTCTCACGGCAAGCCATCAGGCAGCCTCTGACCATATTACGCAAATGGAATCAGATGGGGCAAGTTTTCCTGCCAGTTTGGCTAAACCTCTTGTCAGTCAGAGCGGGAGGAGCGCCGGACCGTCCGCTGTGGGCGGCCAACTGGATCTGCTGAAACTAGATTCCACCTGAGCTTTGAGACACGCAGCCGAACGAGCTGCGACAGTTCTCTCGCTTTGTTTTAAAGCTTTTTATTATTTTTTAAAAATCTGAATAGAAAAAAAGTCCCACGAAAAGAAAGAAAGAAAGAAAAAAAAAAGAAAAAAAGAGGCCACACAGAGCGAGAACAGCCCAGCGCTCCACACGTAAAAAGAATCACGTGAAATCACAGCCCGATATTTGCAGGACGATGGAGTTTACAATCATTCAGATTGAGAACATGTGAGGAACTAACAGAATTACACTGAACCTTATCAGGTGAAGAGCTGCTGTTGCTGAGACAGACTTTTTGGTTGACTGGAGTGTTTTTTTCTTTTCTTTTTTTTCTTCTTTTTTTTCTTTTTTTTTTTGAGTGTAACATCAGGGTAACAAAACTTCAATGTGAAGTCCGATAAAAAACAAAATCACAATACCTTCGAGAGCACTAAAAATTGCACTAACTAAAATCCTAAAGAAGCCACATTTACACAACTGAGGTCTCCAGCCAGACAGTATTGGCCGAACAACGGCAGCTCGCTGGATAAGGACCAGGGAGAAAAGTCCTCCAGAAAAGAAAGCTCTTCATACAGCAGAATAGCAAAATGCTGTCGTTATTTGGTACAAAATCTCTTTTTATCACCTTCAGTTAAAAACTATTTTAAAAAAGCAAAGGTGATAACTTTGATGAGAAAGGGGAGAGAGGCTGGGTAACGGGCAGAACCGTTACGCCCCTACAAGCGGACATCGCGAGTCCGATAAGAAATGGAGGGAACTGATTTTTTGGGTTGCATCACGTGGACTTGTGGTGAACAGTGCGCTTACACTACCAAGACCACCCTTGAGTAGCATGCAAAAAAGGCTGCCTGCACAACACAGGAAGGTTGGAGACCTCTGGCACTTAAAAGTTGTGATTAAGTGTGGCCCGCAACGCCCCCCCTCCCCCCACACCATGTGGATTCTCACACACGCGCTCTCTCACGCAAACACACACTGTATCCCACACTGTAGATTTTCTCCACTACAGATAAAAGTAGTGTCCCTGTTTCTACGTCGTCAGCTGAAAAATATTCTTCTAGAAAAAGACTGCTTATAAATCTGGTAAAGTAGTAGTAAAGTGATAAAATGTGTAGAGCCACAAAACTGGCAGCGAGTAAAGCTAGCTCTCTTTTCAATACAATTTGTCAATGCAAATCTGTATACGACAGCCTCTTACAAAGGTATAAGACTGTGCAGCAGGATATGGCCGAACTCAAGTTAACAACAAATACAAGACTTAACGACAACGAGAAATGCGTAACTCGATGAACGAACGGACTATTCCGAACAGATTTTTGCAGAAGAGGATCAGTAAGGGAAGCTTCTTAGAGGAGAAGCCTCAAGACATGAAGCTCACAGAGGGAAAACAGCCATTATGAAAGAAATCCATCCATGTCACCAATGGAGCTTTAGGTGGACTAAAAAAAAAAACAGAACTCCAAATAAAAGTCTGACTAGCAGCAAAGCACTATGGGACTTGTAGTTTCAAGTTTCCATAGCGCACAATTCCCCTTTGTAAAAAGCTGGAGGAAAAGGAGCAATGCTTGCTGGTCTAATATGAAAATGCAAAAATCATCTCCAATCCCAGTGTGCGAGAGGTGAAGTAATATAAGTTAGATATTCAGTGGCAAGAAGATTCAGTAAAAATACGTTTGTTCTCCATCTCCAGGTAAACAACGTCAGAAATAAGTCTTTTTTTTTAAAAAAAAAAAGATGTCTGAGCTCAATAACGATTTATTTCAATTGTTTACCATACAACCACTTATGGCTGTATAAAATGAGCGATAGTTAAGAATAAATCAAAATATTGAGTGTGACCTCCATCATTTTAAAATATGAATTAAGGTGGCCCAGCATACATTTTAAGTGAGTTACAAACGACATTGTTGGCCTGGCATAAGAATAAGCAAAACTAAAGACATAAAGGAAGGTCCTTCTGATCCAGTGAGAATGGACTTGGGCAAAACTGTACTGCTCAGCAAATGACGTAATTCCACACAGGGAACTTTCGATGGATAGCATACAAAACCCCACAGTAACAGCCGTGAAACACAAAAGAACCTTCCCAAAACAATGACTTCTAATTACCCTCAACAGTAAAAACCCGGATATTTCCACTGATCCATATCCCTTGATTATTCCTTTGATGATAAAGCAGCGGAGGAAGATCTGCTATGGACTGACTGTTTGAATATGTGGGAAACCTGAGGAACGGTCATGTTGTCCTCATCCCGACAGCATGTACTACTGGATCTCCTCCAGTGGAAAATCTAAATCCAATACATGCTGGCTATGGTACATCACATAAGAATGGTTAACTCCCAGTCCCTGCTAAATTCTACATCATCTACTACACAAAATTACAGTAACAGACTCAAATTCTATTTCATTTTCTTTACTTATGTGAATGAATAATTCTTTGCACTCTGATTGATGATCAGTGAGATGGGCTGACCAGTCAACATAAAAAAAATTGTATTGCAAACAAAGATATAACAAACAAACAAACAAACAAAAAAAGACTCTTTATAGGTTCGTTAGAAAGACAGAAGGGCAAGGCCACTTAATGTGGATTAAGTAGAGTGCCGAACATCATTTCCATCAGCTCTGGTTGCTCCCAAAGCGTCCTTTTTATCCCCACACAAAACAGGGATAACACAGCAATAGAGGATCGATAACAATGTTTACAGCTGCTCTGTACAAGGAGGAAGCCAGTGCAATGCAATAAAATCATTCTCACAGCAGAACATTTTCTCATCAAATTCTCCTTCTAGAAACGAGGATTTAAAAGACAACGCGTTCTTCTGTGTTTTCTTGTAAGGAAATCAAAAAGATCTCTTTGCTAGGAAACGTCATTTGCGAATTTCAAGCAACTTCTGACAAAATGTTCCGTGACAGGTCGCCGAGCTGCACGATAGCCTTGGCCCATGAAATCTGAACACTACACACAAAACAATCCATGATCAATGCACACTGATCACTTGAATTCCTGAAATAGTTCACTTCATCAGTAAAACAGTCTGAGGTGTCTTAATATGGAGAACAGAGATGCTGACATACAGTAATTCTACATCAATCAGACCAAAACGAATAATACTTCAACAATAACAAACACAAACCATAAAAATGCTCGACAGCTTAAGGAAATGCTGTAAGGATATATTCTTATATGTACAATTTTATATGACAGTGTATAGAATATCTATAGCAATCTGATTTAGTTCTATACAAAAATATTTGCAAAGGGCAAACTCCTGAATTTGACCAGAGCATCACACTGATTCCATAGTAAATTGTACACATTTTGATCGGGTGTTTGGTACCGAGGACTGAAATGAATCCTTATGTATTTTCATGATGTTTAAAAAAATAAACAACGGAAAAAAAAAAGGAACTGCAGCAAACACAAAACCTGAAAAATGATGCGTCAAAATGCCCTTTGTTAACCAGTGTTGCTTTGGGTGTTTGCGCACGGACTCGAGCTCCACCTTCTCCTCCTTCTTCATAAGATGCTAAAAAATGTACCCGTTCTTTCAGAAAAACAGACAAGTGCACAGCCGCTACAGAAACCAACACAGCGAGGGCCTTCCCTCTGTCAATGGCAGGACAATACACATAAAAAACAAAACAACACACAGTTCCTGTACTTGCGGAACTCCTGCCTCCCCAAGTTTCGCTGTTCTCTATGTATTCTACCACGCGTGAAGCTGTAGCGGTTCGTTTTAAAGAAATATAAAGCTGTTGCCATCAAATGACGCTCCATGCATGTTCAGAGAAACCGTTTGGTCCATGCACACAATATTGCTACTCCGCTCCCTGCGTGTGCCCTTGATGCTTTAGTCCGTGTCATTCTACCCTTGATCGTTTTCGGTTTTCTGTAAAAGGACGACAAGTCTGTGGTTTGCTGAGGTGTCACGACGAATACCACGAAGCCAGAGGACGTTTAAACTCAACTTAGACCTAAGGTAAAGCTTCAACTAGTCAGTCCCAAATGCTCCCACACAACACTTTTTGCTACTTCATCATGTGCTGCTGGAGTGGAACAAGCAGGCGCCATCAGTGATCGGGGTTTGCGAAAGAGCTGGCCACTGTAGAGCAATAAGCAGAAATTTGCTCATTTTAGGCTATATTAGGACTTGAAGCTTAGGACCAATGTTGAATTTCTGGAGTCCACTTTCCCAGAGATAACCACTGTACCCGCATGGCCCCTCCTTAAGAGACCAGTGAGGGATGCTGCACAAGATCTACAGAAACTCAGTTTTGAGTCCTTTTGAAGCTCTTAAAATATCTGAACTTAAAAGCAACCCGTTTAACCACCATTATTTGGTTTTTGTTTCATCGTAAGTGAGGTTTCATGTTTGGCTGATAAGTCAATTCTTTAAAAAAAAAATTCATTGTGGATTACAGAAATAGAAACAATAAATAAAATTCATAAAATGAATGGATTTTTGAAATCAGAGAAACACTTAGGAGAAATGAAAAGCATTTCGTTGCTCAGCATTATTCATTTACAAACCAAGTCTTCTTTGCTGCATATTAACACGCACGTAACGAAACTGGACACAACTTGAAAAGGCATGCCGTTAACTCGTTGGGAAAATTTCACTACTTAAAAATTCATTTCGCAATCAAAAGAGCGCTAGAAAAAGGGTAACGCCTTGAAATTAAAAATGACAAGGATAGTCATCAACAAGAGCACACAGTGAAAGCAGAGGTAACAGAGCAGCAGAATTAAAACGGAACGGAGCTGATGAATTCCAACCGTTGAGCACGTGATGTTTCACCAGTTCACCAGTGGGACACAAAGTATGGAAACAATGACGTTATGCACCGTACTAACATCATGGTGTCATAAACCCATCAACAAACAAGCACCAGACAATTTTCTGTGTGCAACCTGACATTCAAACTGGAATGGAACCCGTTAAAATTAAAAACATTTCCCTGGTGCACCTTACAGTCCGAACGGAAGACCATGGCACCGTTACTGGCCGTACACTATGTGAAATGACACATTAGCCTCTTTGCATTAGGACCCTGACATTTACACGAGGCTCGCAGCCCGGACGGGGTCGAAGATGCAGCCTCGGGATCTCACTGGCCCTAGGTGATGGAGGGTGGGCAGCTGATGCGCGTGGCGCTTCCACAACCGGCCAGCTACATCATGAGGGTGTGCTCCACGTGTCAACAGCACGCTGTGGGTTAACGCCAACGAAATGACAGGAAAGCCGTCTTCATGGTTTCATGCCCGAGCCTTACGGCTCTCTGAGCAGACATGCACACGGCGAGGCTGACACAATGCTAAATGACAGTAAACAGCTCAAAAAGCTCATCTAATTACGCCAATTTCCAAATACACTCTATAATTTATTTTCAAGTGGCAACTGCACAAGGCTTTGTGAATGGCAGAGCGAACGGCAGCACTTCATTAGGCAAAGAATATGGGGTAAATTGAGGGCTGCGGTCTAAGTTGCACAACAGACAGAGCGAAGCCCATTTACTGCATTGGTTTAACAGCAATCCGTTAGTCACGTAAACATTGTCTCTCTTCTGGATTGCTGTCAAGGCACTCCAGTGACTTCAGACAGCCTGCAAATGTCTAAAAGCTGGTTAAGTGCTTCTGCGAAAATTGTCTAACGAGCGAACGAATCAAATCTTTTTAGAAGCGACTGCCGAGATGCTGCGTATTACATCTCAAATCCATTTGTTGCTATGTCTATACCGATTTATTGTGCTTTTTAAGTCCTTAGAACACACTTGCTGAACTGTTTTAAACAGTACGTGTGACGTGAGACACTTTACGTGATTCCCTCACTAACTGCCGTGAAAAATAATGGAGCCCGCTGCTCTGCGATACAAAGTACGCCCGCTGAGGTTACACTGTTCAGAAATAAAGGAGGAGGGAGTCTGGATGTTAATTATGTGAATGGGATGCCAGGGCCCTCAGTACCATTCCTTCACTATGCTTGGGATGACAAAGCTCCCTGGTGCCCCCTGCTGCCCTCCTCGGTAACTGCATTAGCCTTGCCTTGCTTTACCAAAGGCCTGGTTTTTAAAAGCAGGAGCTACACTTTGCTACAGGCCCCCGAATCTTCGCGACAACGTCAAGGCATCGATCGCAGGAGAGGCACGACCTCAGCGGAGAGCCTGTTTGGATGATGCATTAAGGTAAGCCAAGTTAAGTGCTTTGATCTTCTGCTGTGCAGTGCTATTACTGTCAGATGGACACTTGAAAAATAGACATGCCAGTTCTGACTAAACTTTTGCTTATGAAAGAGATAAATTAGACCAGTTCATTCAATGCTGGTATATAAGAGGTCTTTTATGAAAAGATAATCAATAAAGTGCTTTCATTCATAATTTGATTGAAATGCCTAACCTGTGTTTGTGCTTTATACACAAAGAGCATGCGATAAGACTCGTACTATTACGCACTTCACCTCAATTAGTTTGCAAATGTAAAAATCTTCTGTATGCAACAATAATACACAGTTGTTAAATATATACATGAGACCTTGAACGTAGAGGGCTATAATATTTAAAATCTAAAAAAGCAATGCAATCTAAAATGTGACGCAACAGCAATCTTTTCATGGTTTATAATTTTTGGTGGACAAATCTTCTCAAGTCAAACATTAACGCATTTAAAAATGGAAAGAAATAATTTTAAGTCAACGTATTTCTATTTCAGCTAAAGTCAAGATGTTAACAAGGTTTCATTCGTTAAAGATAAAAGTTATTTCAAGCATGCAAGTCTCGGGTTTTGTGCAAATTCATAAGTCCATTACTATGCCATCAGCCTTGTGCAGAGCCACATGTTGACCATCCAACTAAAGACAACCCTTAACCACTTTTAGCACTGCTCCGAACCATATGGAAGCATCGAGAACTTGATGGAGGTACAAAAAGACGATGACTCATTATCGGCCGAGAAATGGAGACTTCCAAACCAGATGTCTCTCTCCTTGCTTTTAGGAGCTAATCTCTGGGTGTTGATCTGACAACACAAGTGCGAAAATGTACAGCAGCAGGTTCCTGCAGCAGCCTGCATACAAGCATGTTCACTGGCTCAAATTGACCTGCTAGCCCTGAAGCCCCCAGACTGCAATGACTCAGCGCTGCTCTTCCAGGTCAGCGATGCCCTGGAGCTGCTCTCTTTTCTCCTTTTTCTGAAGCCCATTTGTGACTCTTCACTCCAAAGCACCTTGGTGATGTTTCCTTAGCTCTGGCATCTAGAAGACATCTGTCTAGTACTGTTGGGTATATTTTCTTCGCTCTACCTTCTCCGTGATGCCCTTAGTAACATACTCTCACTTCTAAAGCCCCTTGATAATTCTCTTTGTTCTCAAGTCCATGGACAACGCTTTCAGTTCTGTACACCATCGCTCTGCCTCCTTAACGCTGTTCTTTCTCCTATAATAATCTGCACGGTCCTTTCCGAATGAGCTGAAGATGATCTAAAAACAAATCACTGAAAGTAATTAACATCCTTGCTTGGCTTCACTCAAGTTTGCTGAGACATTCTCAATTTCCTGTCCCCTTGAAAAATAAACTGAATTAGGAAAACGCACAAAACAAGTTCGTAACATGTCATGAACCATGAATGCACCATATAATGCTATCCTGATCATCATTAACAGTTATTTCTTTAAAATAATATAAATGACATTGTCAAAACGATCTTCAGAGTATACTAATATACATGTAGGACAACTATATTTTGTAAGAATTACCCAATACTGCCGGCAGTCTATCAGTCTAAAAATGTAACTTGCCCCATTATAATCCCTTCCATAAAATACAAAAAAAAACAAAACAAATGAAACAAGACATCAAAATGAAAAAATACAGCACCTATAAATAAGCAGAACCAAAGAACAAAAAAAAAAAAAAAAACAAAAAAACTATGAAGTAATCTACCCTTAAGTCTCAATAAGATATGGCAGTAAAAGGAACTTACACATCAGCTATGTAAGGAGCCATACAATTGAAAAACAAAAACTTTAAAGAAAGGGTGGCAGTTGTGCGCTCTATGCGTGCGCAGGTATGTACAAATAAAAACCACGTAACGTATAAAACACACCAGAGACACACACTCGCTTTTCTAGGGTGCGGTACTTAAGGGGCGATGGGCCCCAGGTGATGCCTTCCCAGGCTCACACACGCAGGTATAGAAAGACTGTGTCTGTCTCTCTCTCTCACACACACACACACAAAGAACAAGGGAGAGGCAGTGGGCTGAGAGGCACTGTGAAACTGTGGCACAGGGGAAAGGGCAGAGAGAGGGTGCGCGCTGTGCGAGGGGACGGCGGATCGACACGACGACTATCATCTCGGGGAAGTCTGGAACGGGCACGTCCTTCCTCCAGAGCCGTCGCGGGGATCGCCATCAAGAGGAAATCGGTAGCAAATCATGACGGCGAGGCAGATGAGGGGGTAACGCCGAGTTTAAGAAACTCGGTTCCTCATTTAACGGAACAAAGCACTATTACGTCCAACTATTGGTACGAAAATATAAGTTTCGGGATTACCGCGTAACGCCTGGAAGGTTGTCGAGAAGATCGGCGAGTTCATTAAAACGGGAGCGTTAACGACCCGATGTTCCGCACGTGCCCGACGAAGGATTTCGGCAGCGTGACCAACAGATCCGGAGCGGACGGTCTTCGGAGCGACGCGCCACGGTTCAAGCAATCGACTGCTTTGGTTTTTCAGTCATTTGGCTAGTTTCTGCTGCTGTGCTCAAATTAACCTCGTGTAAATATCCGATCAAACGCACGGCGGGGAGGGCTTTTCTCAAACCCAAACCGTCCGCTCGTTTCTTCGTTGAACTCGGGAGTTGGAATACGAAGGGGGACAAATCGACGCAGGAGCCGTAGCTATTTTAATCCGTTTTAGGGAGAGGAAAGTGGCTTGATGAGGAGAAACCGTTATATTAGCGTTAGACCTGCATGTTTTTTTAAGAGTGCATAATAGGTGAGTCGTTCCCTCCCCTGAAAAGCGTACACTACACAAGAGGGAGCCTTAATGTAGATACACACGTACACACGCACAAGACATAGAGTGAGTAGCAAGGGCTGCGGCAGCCTCGAGAATGGACCTCGAGCTTCCATGAGCATAGTGGGAAGGGGAGAGCTGAGCAGAGCCCCCAGATTAGGGGTTCGTCCTAAAGCGAGCCGTGGTTCTCCTGGCCGTCGTGGAGCAAGGCCTGGCATGACCCCTCACGACCCCGCCCCCTCCCAGTCCGCAGCAGCCCCGCCCCCGGCGGCGTGCGACGTGACGCGACGAAACGGGTCCGCGTAGCGCTTCAGCCCAAGGCCGCACCGCCAGCCCCGCCTTGAGGTTTCCGTAGTGTGGTTTTTGTGGCTACAGGTTAAAAGCGGTTTCGATTTCTTCTCTCGCTTAAAAACGTCTTACGCCGATATATTTCCGCACGCGTTTCGTTTTTCTACTCGACTTTTCCTGATTTCAGCCTAAAGCGGAGTGTGTCAGATGAACGCCTCCAGAGGCCCGCACGTAGAGCAGTCCGTTAAAGCTATCAAATAAATGTGCACTACTTAAAGAGCTATAGATCACTTACGAGAAATAACACTAAATCAGCTACCACAAGATTTTTTCTCATTTTTTTCTTTTTCCTGATATGACCTTTTTTTTTTTTTATTTTACTTCTTGATGTTAAAAACGTGAATTAAAGTGATTTCATCATTCCTTTAAAAGTTTTAAAACCGTGAATCTTCGTTTTTTTTTTTTCTCTTTTTGCCTCCGAAATACTTTTTCTAGCACTGTTTAGAGTCGACAGACTGTGCAATCTCTTAGTGGCAACCAAATTGCTATAAAAAGGTGGGTTTTTTTTTTTTTTTTTTTTCCTTCTTTCGATGAGAAAGTGAATTTTAAAAAACGTGATTCTTTTCAAAGTAGTCCATGGCGTGCAGGAGATCCGTGGACATTAAATGGCCACCGGGTGGATTAAGAGACAGGGTTGCACAGGCGTAGGGGTCCCTGACCGCCGATCCTGCCCCCTGCCGACACCTGTTTGCAAGTGCTTGGCTTTTTCTCAAAGCATCTGTGTCTAACTTGTCTTGCTGGACAGCCGAACAAATACCGAAGAAAAAGAAGAAAAACGGGACAGAAAGGCCCAGAAAAACCTCACGACGGACACAAGGAAACAAATTAAAAAAAAAAAAAAAAAAAAAAAAAAAAGGCAAACGCTGTAACAATTACAGAGGAGGAGGAAGGGACCACTTGGTGAAAAGATGCGATTCAAACACTCTGAGGTGGCGAATTAACCTCTCAAAGGAAAAACAAAGGAACAAACAAACAGATAAATTGCTTCTTTAGAGTTTTTGTTTGAATCCTGGAAACAGCACAACCTCCTGGGAATTAATGCTCTTTGTCTGTAGTGCAGTCTCTGGTATCTTTTCGCACCACTGGCCAATGGTGTTTGGGCCCTGGGGCCAGCAGGGCTTTTAAGTGCTTTTCTGAACAAAATCATGATTTTTTTTTTTCCCCCCCTCCTCTTCGATTCTGCCCCTGCCCTCAATTTTTCCCACTCACAAGCTGGGTAAGATGCCATCTTTCCTGCTGCCCTGCACCAGGCTTTGCCACGGCTATGCAGTCAAGGTAAGGGGGGGGGAGGAAAAAAAAAAAAAAAAAAAAAAAAAGCTAAACGTTTTCCCGTCAGGGTGCTTCAAAACTCCCACTCGGAAGGCTCCTCACGGCTGGCCGCCTTTTCCAAGCGGTGGATGATGTTGTTGAGGTTAGCTGCCTTCTTCTTGCGCAGGCTGCTGTCCCTGGGGTTCCTGGCTATGGGTGCTGTCTCGGAGAAGCTAAACAAGCTGCCAATAGCGCTGCCCTTTTGGCTGCTCGTTCCAGGTGGGCTGAGGGCTGAGGTAGCGGTGTCCTGTGGCGCAGGGGGGCCGGAGGACATTTCCAAACCCATCCCTTCCTTGACCTCCTTGAGGTCAGCCCCGTTGCCCTCGGAGCCCGAGACCCCGCCGGGGCGGCCCTCTACTGTGCCGTCCGACTCGGTGCCGTCGCAGCTGTCGCCCTCACCCGCCTTGCTCCCCCGCGCTGAGGGGGAGCTGCCCTCCCCAGCAGCAGCCTGGATCTCCTCAATGAAGAGCTCGCGTCTGATTCGAGACCTGTAACACAAGAACGGTGCTGAGACACGACTCTTTATTCTTTAACCCATCACGAGGACTGCCGATGACTGTTTATTTGGTTTTGGTGACTACCTATTTGAGAAACCTACAAGCATCTGCTGCAAGAAAAGATCAATAACAAAGTGGAGTAATTATACTCACGCACATACATTGGTACTTCAGGCTACAAGCAATTAAGAATTTTCAAGATATGCAAATTTTCCTCTTTAACTGCATTTTCTTCCCCGTTCAATTTTCTAAAAGTCCTGCATCTCTGCTGGTTGCTATTACTTGGCAGCAAAATGCACCAACAAAGTACAGACACAGAGTAGGTGAAAGACCACCTTAAGTCCATGTGCAGCTCCTGTCTGGTGTTCCAGACTTTGGTGATCAATAACAAACTGAGGAACATCGTGCATGTTCATGGGATGGATTGGTCAACAATCTTCACTGGATAATGTTTTATGCAGATAATGCAATTTTATTTCCAATAGTCTGTGCAAGTTGAAGACTTAGTATATGTAAATGAAGTCAGTCTCATCAGGTAAAGTCTACAGGACAACATGCCAGTGCTGCATACCTACCTGTAGTTGTGGAACCAGTTTATGACTGTGCTGGTCTTGAGGTTCAGCTGGCTGGCAAGCTCCTCAATGGTCTTGGGGGAGGGGTAGGGCTTCTGCTGATAGGCCCGCTTCAGGGCCTCCTTCTCTTCAGGTGCCAGGACAACACGGGGCTTCTTCAGCTGGTGCTGTTGGTGCTGGGGGCTCCCGCTCTGACTCCCCTCCCCCCCAGGTAGCCCGGGCTCTGCTGGCTGGCTCTCGCTCACCGAGCTGTGACGCCTCTTCATGTAGGCTGTAGAGACATGGGGCGAATGGGGTTAGACGTGTGCGTGCTCTACACAAGGTCGCTCACGTGCACACTTCACCGATGATAAACTGTACAATGCAGCACAGATGCCAAAAGCACCTTATTTAGCCTGTGCACTGAAACACAAGACAATGCTGACCATCAGTTTAACCTAAAAATATATTTAGCACAAACACACACATTTTCAGAACCGCTTGTCCCATACGGGGTCGCGGAGAACCGGAGCCTACCCGGTAACACAGGGCAGAAGGCCGGAGGGGGAGGGGACACACCCGGGACGGGACGCCAGTCCGCCGCAAGGCACCCCAAGCGGGACTCGAACCCCAGACCCACCGGAGAGCAGGACCGTGGTCCAACCCACTGCGCCCCCATATATTTAGCATTATAGTAATATTTGTAGAAATGGAGGTAGCAAGTAGTGTAGTGATCGGAGCCGATGCCTTTAGGATTAGAGCACCCAGGTTCAAAACCCAACTCCTGCTGGAGGAAGGTTCTCACCAGGAATTGCTCCAGTAAAAATTACCCAGCCGTATAAACGAGTAAACAACTGTAAATAGCGAAACGCTGTGAGTGCTCAAAAGAGAATCTCAAAGGAACTCCAAGAAATTCATATCTCAGCAGCATTTATAACCCTTTTCACTTTCTAGTGTGTATGAATAGCTAATCATAAAAGGGAAGCAAAAATATACTGTAATGCACAAGGGCATCTGGAATGGCACTAATAAACAGTGGGCAGGTTTGTTACTATAGACTTACGCTGAGAGGAAGTGAGTACTGACAGCTGATGAACATGTCTTACAGGGCTCAGAAAAATATAGAATATTATATATTTTTCTGCAAATTATCCAACACAGAACTTCAGTTAGAAGAGATAACAGATCACTGTAGAATCAGCCTAATGCAGCACAGTCTATGTATGTTTAAATGTACATATACATTCACTCCCCCCATTCACCAGAAATTAATTTTATGAAAAATCTTGATTGCAGACTGGCCGAACTTATACCCATCTCTTCACTTAACACAGCACTCCAAATTATCTTGGACAAAATTATCAGCAATTTCCCCAAATAACCAAGTGCTTCCCCCATACAGTGCACACATTTTCTGCTAATTGTGAATAAAACGCAAGCTCTGCTCACAATAATCACTGCAGTAATAACTCCGTTTGCCACAACCTCATGCCGACTTTCCTCGCCTTCCTCAAAAAGTTCAAAAGGCAGTTGTCACAGTAATCAATCATCATTTATGTCAATATTACACCTGTAAGCTATCGCCTACAAGAGCGAATACTACAGTTAAAAGTTTAGTTATGAATTGTTCACATTAGAACTAATTACATTTTATTTCTACGTGTCCCAACTGCATTTCTTAGTTACTATTAAGCTTTTTATTAACGTCTTCATCCAAGGTAACCGATACTGTTAAATAATGAATTCTACAATGATTTACCCTCTTAAAATGAAGTGTATTTTTACGGTATCCATCAGGGTAAGTACATCAATGATTTATCCACTTTTAAGTACCTTCATCAATGCAGCACAAACAGGATTCAAACCCAAAGCCTTGTGACTGCAAGGTAAGAGCAGTAATCACTAAGCTATCTAGTTCTGCTTGGATGAAGGTGATGACCAGTGTAAAGCACTTCAACACCATTATGGCTGTTGCTACGCTTACTATTGCAATGTATTAACTGTTACCTGACCGCTTTCATTCTTAGAGCTACTTACACTGCTGTGAGATCAATCCATTTCCTCAAACAGTTTCTCTGGGCAACAACAGCGGTTTGTCACATCATGGTAAAGTTTAAGTGATTTTTCACTTTATAATTTTAAGAATTTGAGGAAAAGACAGTCTAAGAGAAATTCACTTTATATACAATCATTCAGGAAATTAACTGAAACGGGAATAAATTAGCTAATTGTTTGGCACCAAAGGAACTGCAGTGAAATGATTTGAGTCCTATTTTTCAGATCTTACCCAAAGTGGTCTGGTGGGACTCCCCATTCATCTCATCAGCCTCTCTCAACTGGTATCCCTCAGGGCTCCGTACTGAGTCCCCCTAGTCTTCATCTACACCTTTCCCTTGGCCCTGCCATCGCTTCCCATGGATTTACCCACTACTGACAATACCCAGCTCTTCCTCCCATTTCCACCTGGAGCTACAGACATTTCCCCATGCATCGCTGCCTGTCTATCAGACATCTTTGCCTGGATGTCTGATCACCACCTAAGACTCACCCTCTCCAAAACAGAGATCCTTCATCTCCAAGCTGGACCATCTTCCTGTTGTGACCTCTCTATCAAACTGAATAACTCACTCATCTTGGCTGCCTCCTCAGCTAAGAGTCTGGGAGTGATGACTGATTCAAGTGTCTTTCTCTCGGCACATCGAAGCCACAGCCCAGACCTGCAGGTACATTCTGCATAACATCCACAGGATCTGCCCCATCCCACAAGTGACTACACAACTACTTATCCAGGCCATGCTGATACCCCACCTGGACTGCTACATCTCTCTCCTGTCTGGCCTTCTGGCTTCTGCTATCAAACCTCTACAGCTGATACAGAACGCTGCTGTCCGAGGTGTGTTTGACCTGGCAAAGTGTTCCCATGTATCCCCCTTCCTTTTCTCTGCATTGACTTCCTAGAGATGCCCGGATAAAATTCAAGACTCTGGTTACAGCCTACAAAAGCATAAAAGGAACTGCTCCCTCATATCTACAAGACCTGATCATCGGCTACAGCCCAATCAGACTGTTGCGCTCCCGCACCTCTGCCCGCTTGGTGGTCCCACGCACAAAAAGTTCAAAATCAAAAGCATGCAGGTTTCAATTCTGGCTCTGATGTGGTGGAATGACCTCCCCCTCTCACTCAGAACTGCTGAATCTCTCTATCTTAAAGAACGGTCTCAAAACTCTTCCGGACTCACTTCTCTCAATCTCCTAAGTTCATGAGAAACATGTACATAAGTGCTTATGTTTAATAATTTTTTTTTACCAACAACGTTTGATAACGGAAAAGCACTTATGCAGCTACTCGAGTAATACATACCGGTTCGTACAGTGGAATGTGATAAATTAACTGTGCTCTAGAATCACGTGTCTGCATCCAAGTCTCTCTCTCAGTTGATGTAATGTACTTTTTGTATTGTTCTCTGAGACGTACCTCACTTTGGAGAAAAGCATCTGCTAAATGAATAAATGTAAACATAAGCAGGGACAGGGAATGTAGTTTTCAAAGAAATTTATCTCTACAGCCAACAGGGGGCAGTCTAACTACACACAAAGCTATGAATTGACAGGCTCCTTTAATTCACTCTGTGTGAAAAACATGAGCACATGAAACAGAAAAACACCCCTAATATTATCTTTTCATCCGTTTCATTTTTGAATCAGGAAGTTTGTGAGTTGTAAATCATGTATTTCTATTGTTTATTACAAAATCCATTTTCTCTGCCAAAGCTCCAGATTTTGCGATTCGGAATTCAAAACCACGATAACCTCCTGAAACATTTCATATATAATACATTAAGTATCACATCATCTAAAACCAGAACCAAATTAAAACATCGCAAACACCACCTTCGATTACTGTGCCAGTTTCTTCTCATTATTTTTCACAACAATGTGAGAAATCGCCAAAGATGAATATTTTTTTTTTGCCATTACTAAAATGCAACGGTAGCGGCCGGGCCCCGTGTTCTTCGTCTTACGGCACGCCGGGCGCCGTTCAGCTGACCGGGAGAGAGGGCGTCCTCTCGCATCCCCGCCGTGAGGTCAAACACATTATTTAGCCGAACGCTGCGCAAAACACTGTGGAATCAGCCGTCTTATTTGGGCAAGGGGACCCCCCTTGGCCAGATGAGTGTCCACCCCGTTCCTCGCTCTCCGCTCAGCGGTCCCCCGCGGAGAGGCCCCGCGCCGCGCTTGACTCGTGACGAACAAATTGTCATCTGCACCCAACAGCACCAGTAATGTCATTTTTACCCTGGGAGATGCGTTAAACAGGCCTAATCACTCCAAGAATGTTCACTTAGCCAGCTGGGGGTTGGGGGGTGGGGGTGGGGTTGGGGACGAACGCACTGGACTTTGAATAAGCGGGCCCTGGAGAGGGTCCAGCATGTCACATCCAATGAAAACTGTGACATCCATCTCCCAGATCGATGTAGACAGCGCACGGCGACCCCTCCCTCCCACGCAGCCGGGGGACACGTCTCAGCCATTACGGCACAAAAAAGCGCAGTCGAAAAGCCCGTCCGCCGTCCGGCAGGCGGTTGCAGGAGCGCAGCGCCGGGGACTTAAAGACAGAAAATTGAGCATCTACAAGGGAGCCTTGTCAACGGCTCAAACTCGGAGAGTTGACGCTCTTCTTAAGGGAAAGCTTTGGAGGAGCCCGGGTGCCGCACGTGCCGAGTCTTGCCCGAGCGGCCGAGGCGTTTCCGTTAAGGTCACCCCCGGTGCGCGCAGATAGCCGATCGCCGGCAACTACGGCGTGCTTTCGAAGGACGAGGATTAGCGTTTACTTTGCGCGAGGCGCACGGGATGGGGCTCGCCACAGCTCGGCTCGCGCGCGTGTTCGGACGCTCGTGCGGGGCCGGAGGAACGAAGCGCAGCGGTGACGGACGCCGAAAGAGCGGAAACGGCCCGAGACAGGAGGACGCGGGGCTCCGGCCTCGGAGACTTCCGCCGACGGGAGCGAGCTGTGACGACAGTTACCTTTCTTCTCCATACGTTTCATGTCCATGAGCTTCTCCACGTTGCGGGGGTCGCTGAGCCACAGCTGCATGCGCACAAAGGGCTCCCTCCCCTTGAGGCTGAGCTTGTGCCAGGGCTTGGGCCGGGCCAGCAGGTCCGACACTGAGCCCTGGGTCAGGCCCAGGATTGTCTCCCCGAAGAGACGCTGCCCTGTGGGACACAAGAGGTGCCAGGGCAGCCTGTTAACACTGGTTTCCACAAGCGCGTTTGGCCGATGGGGAAAGGGGGCTTAATCGGAGCGGGTTCCGTTTAACACGAAAATGTACTTTATGGAAAATGAAGAACTTTTACATCCCCTCTGCGTATTGCCAGCCCTCCCTTGATGCCTGGAGGAAGAGCGGGGCGGGGGAGAGCCATCTCAAGCCAAAGGCCCACGGAGATGTGACGCGCTCAGCCGTGCTTAACTTCACCCGCGTGCGGCACGTGGGAGCGCTGATCAAAGGAGGTCTCAGAGTCACCGGCAGCTACGTAAAAAAGGACGCACCTGTCACAAGGCATTAGGGATCTTTTTCCGCACGCCACACCTGGTTTTACCGTAGTCTCTGTGCAAAAAAAAAAAAAAAAAAAAACTACAGCTTAACGTTCTGATGTTTCAGCCATATGGACCGCGGAGGAAGAAGGGCCGAAAAGACATTAAAGCCGACAAGGACGGGATAATACTGTCTGCGCGAGCTGAAAAAGCCATTGAAACTTTACCGCACGTGAAATATGTTGCGTCGCTTCGGATCGAATGATCCAGGACCGCAGTTTCAACGATTGTGAACTCGGCCTCCGGAAGTCATTTCAGAGGAGGCCGGGCGCATTAGCGCAGCAAGCGGGATTCCTCGCACGCTGGCCAGGTGTGCGTTTTCGTGCCGTTCTCGCAGACCTCCGAAGCCAGGAGCGCTGATGACAAAAGGCGCTTCCCGGCCCGTGGCTTTTCCTTCCTCGAATTCCGCTCTTGAGATCATTTAGTAGAATTCGGCCCTTCCAGCGGGACTAAACAAAGATGGACGGGGGGCCGAGCCCTGGACGTAGCCGCGTCTGCGCATCGAGGGTTGCGATGCCACGCTCCGGGCATCCTCCTAAGGCCCGGACGAGATCGGGCCCGTCCGCCGCCGGGTCACGTGGCCAAAATACGCCGAGGACTTAGCGCACGGAGGATAATGCACTCTTGTTGGAGGTCAGCTACCGTCTCGGCCCATCGCACGCAGCGCGCCGACCCGCAACGCACCTCCGCTCACGCGCGTCCTCCGTCGCACCGAAGCACGTTACGTAACATGCCTTCGCTCTGGTACGTACGTTCAAAGGGAACAGGAGAGCGCACAGAAAGCTACAAAAGCCCTGAGCGGTGCTGGCATGCAGGAAAAACAAGCGAGTTTATTCTGCTCCGAAACCTAGAGATGAAAACGGCGATCAAGCCGCGCTCCATCTCGCTGATGGCGTCCCACGGAGGCCCCATTGTTAGCCCTGCGATCTGCCGTACGGTAAATAAACAGGCTTCCTAACACAGCCCGTTTCGTCGCTTTCCTGTTCCTGCGGACGAGCGACGCGCTCGAGCTGATGAAAGGTGTGACGCTCGGTTGCCGTGCACTCGCACGCAGGTTTCCAGCAGGCAGCTCCTTTCGCTGGACAGATGGAGTGAGGTGTGTGATCTCAGTGGCAGGGCGGGCGAGGGCCCTCCCACATGCGAAGTGGATGCACGCGCAGCTGTCGTTTGCGGGGGGGGGGAGGGGGGGAGGGACACCGCGGTCTCATTAACCCAGAGAGTGACAGCGCAGGGACCTCTTTAATAGGTGAGTGTGCAAAAGATGGAGGAGCAGTAAAGAACCGAGCCCTCATTAACAAATACAGAGATGTACAGCAGCTGGATGGGCTTTTGTGGCCAGGGGGGTGGGGCCAAGCTATATCAGTCAGCACACTGGTTAAAATTCAGGTCATTCGTTACAAGGAAAAATATAAAAGGCTGCTTAAGAACAAACCAGTACTCACATCCCCGATACTTTTATATTATAATTGACAACAAATTAGCAGACGAAACAGTTCTGAATATGCTAGAAACCAGTAACACTGGTTTTGGCTCCGGTATGGTGGAATGAGGTCCCCCTCTCACTCAGAACTGCTGAATCCCTTTCAACACTCAAGGAAGTTCTCAAAAGCCATCATCATCTTTCAGACCCACTTCTCTCTTGATCTTCTAACAGCTCTAGAAATTTGCCTCACACTATCTGTCATGATCACTTTTTTCCCTTCATCTATCAATTCTACATGCAGTTACTAGTGAAACACGCATCGGCAAAAAAGGTGGTAACAGACAAAACAACCGTACTTAGATAACCGCACGTCAGCATCCGTAACTCATCTGTCGGCGAAATGCACTTTCGTTTACTCCGAGTCGTACGCTGCTTTGGAGGAAAGTGTCTCCTAAATGAAAAATGCGATCGTAAACATACCGTGGGTGAGCTTTACCTACTAATGGTCGTGAAGGTGAGGGATGTTCAGGGTAAAGACTGCGAGACGAGAAGAGGAGAATCGGTCGACGGCGCGGCTGTACTCACCCAAGTTGTTGTCCGTCAGCACCTCCTTTACCTTCTTGGTGATGGCGTAGGTGTCCAGCTCCGGAGACATGGCCACCATCTCTTGGATGCTTAGGCCCGAGTGCCCCGGGACGGGCAGCGGCTCGCAGGGCTCGCTCGACTCGGAGGCGGGGGGCTGCGAGGCGGGGGGCTCGCCCAAGCTCTTCACCGACTCCTCGGCAGAGCTCAGGGGCGACTCCGGAGCGGGGCTGCAGCTGGCCGACGTCTTGGGCGTGTTCTCTGCGGGAAGATCGGCAGAAGGGGGGCGGGGGACGGGGTCACTTGCCCGCGCTGCGAGGGACGAGGTCACGGCGGGTGCGCGCGCTCCACGCTCGGAGTAAGGGAACAATACAGCGGAGCGCTCGCTTCAATTACCAGGGAACCGCGGGCGGTAAATGTAAGGTGCGCGAGGGCCGTTCGACAGATTTCATCTCAAGTACCTGAGGAGTCGGCGACGGAGCAACTCCCGCTCATCAGCAGAGATACAAACAAAAAGCCCATCTCAGCCTGCCATCCCAGTTCCAGAACAAAAAAACAATTAAGTTCAAGACCGTTTAATAGCAGCAGCATGAAGCGAGTGAAGCAGACAAAGATGAAGAGGAACGAGATGAGACCGAGGGTGCTGTGCGTTTAAGCGGCTCGCAGCGACAGCGCCGGGCGATCTGAAGGCGCGGCGGCGGGTTGCTCCAACAAAGGCCCTACGAGCCGGGGAAAGGGGCGACAGCCGGGGCACGCAGACACTCGGCAGCATTTACAATTCAAAAGCAGACGCTGTCGCCTAATTGAGGTAAACTCCCTCCTAATGCGCGGAGATAAATATTCCCGCTGTGTGCATCGCTGAGCAGCAAATAAACACCCCGCTCAGTCGTTGACAGTGATTAATACTGAACAATTACATTCCAAACAGATGTCTGCTTCAATTAGACGTCGCTCTGTGTGAGCGAACCCGGAGAGAGCCCGGGGGTCCGGCTCCCCGCGACGCCGATTCCTGCTTTTCTCGCGGGCCCCGACGCGACAGCTGGGAGACTCCGCCAGGGCGTGAAAGGAAACTTCATCCAATGCAAATCAAGCCAGGGTTCGAATTACAGCGATTCAACCCGTCCCATCGCGGCGGACCCTCCGCCTTACCTGGAGCCCATCCCCACCGGCGGGACGAACTAAACTGCCTCGGCGAGAAACGCGAGATACGTTGCGAAGGGACGCAAGGTAGCCTGCTATGTTTGCGAAGGGAGCGATTTGCACCCAGCGAAGGAAAGCCGGCTCTAGGTGGAAGCAGGGGACACGGCAGCGTACCATACCGGGTCTGATCCGCGCCACGTAGATGGAGCTCAGGCGGCGCAGGTTTACGAAAGGTCACGCTTGCCGCGCCCGCACAGCCCGTTACAACACACTGCGAGCGCAACTCATTTTACGAGTAACAGCAGTTTGGCACCGCAATCCAAAGTACTTTTTTCTGATAAAGTAAAGGAACCAAGGCTGTATACTCTTACACGTATTTTATTGTTATGGTTCTCACGCTCACCTTCTGGAAATATGTGGATGGCTAGAGCGTTTCACTTTCTTCCGTTAGAAAAATTAACACTGGATCTGCACGACAATTCGAAGGAATTCCGGAACGTCTCGACGCCCTTTCGGAAGTTCTTAGACGCGCTGCGTGATCATACTTGTGAAATGCTGTGACCTTTTGACCGTTTGCCCTTGTCTGATGTATATGGACATATTTGTAATTTCTCTGTCTACTGTGTGTCTCTATGTTGCTGTGATCCAGTGCTGCTCTGCTATAAAAAGAAAAAAACAAACAAATTCGGTAGGGCTCCATGAAAACACCAAGTAGGCAGTGGATAGGACAGAAGTCAACGTGACTGGGCTGGAATCAAAGAACAGGTTTCAATCACACCTCCTACTGTAGTACCCTTGACCAAGGCTATAAATATAAGCGGATAAATAATTACAAGTAGCTTTGTATATTAACCTCACGTTCTAAGTCGCTCGGGAGAAAGGCGTCAGCTAAATGAGTAAATAAAAATAAATCCATCGCTATACAGGCAATCCACGGATTACGAACGACTTCCGTTCCTAAGTCCGTCTTTAAGTCGAGTTTGTATGTAACTCGGAACGGTTAGGTACATTCAAATCTAACGTCAGTTCAAATGTTTGTCTTAGTGTTTAGTATATCGTGTACCTTTCTATGCATAAAAAAAACATTAAAGAAACGCTTCCAGATGCACTAAAACATCTTTAATATAACAATACACACACACACTAATAATAGCAATGGAAAAAAATTAAAGCCCAATACAATAACATGAGACACTGTTAAAAGCAACGTGGTCCGACTGAAAAGAACGAAGTCTTCGTCCTGCATCGGGCTCACGTGGCCACGGGCCGACGAACAACAAGCTTTACTGGGGGTGGTTCATAACTACGGGTTGTACGTTAAGTCGGATGTTCGTAACCTGGGGACTGGCCGTACTTGCGTTTTTAAACACCCAAACGTGATTTCGTTCAGACAGAAATAAGCCTATATACTAGGTCGAACACAAAAGCATCCAACCGAGACAAATGGTCTGCACTGTTGCCTAGAATAAGAGCACAGTCTGGTGTTTTTAAATTCGAATGAGATTGTTTTACCGGAACCCGGGACGGCAGTGGCGATGACGGTGATGCGTGGTGATATAGTGTGTATCGCTGCCCCTTCACGAGCGAGCGCGTTGCGATGGACAAGGCGCCTTGCGCAGTCTGTGCCGCAACTCGTTCCACCTTGCACTTCGCAGCACCGCGCCGCTCCGAGCAAAGCGCATCTGGCTTTTCGGCACGAATTAATAACGGCTCGGAGTTTCTCTAAGCGAACGATCGTTCTATCGGCTATTCGTCGAAGCACAACGCGCTCGCCGTTAAGTGCTTCCGTCGTCAGGTCGGCTGGCAGCCATGTTGGTCCACGTGCTCCGAACGGGCGCGGTGCTGAGAGCTGGGAGAGACCCTGCCTACGTGTCAACACGCACGCATTAATCCACGCCAAGGACCCTTTCCTCTATCCAATCTGGACAAGCAGGTCCCATCTCCAGGGGTGGCCTTCGAGACGGGCGTGGTCGGACGCAACGGTACGGACCGGAAACGAGCATCTCTCCGAACCTGTAATTACGGAATCCGAGAAGCCGCGCGAGCTCGGTGGGTTTCTGACAAGCGCATCGTATAAGGCTGAACCAGCCTGCTCCATTTGACCACCCATCGAGATCACCCGGACAAGCTCATCCTCCGCCGACAAGCACAGATGCGCCACCGGTGCCGAAACGGAGAGCTGATGCGCAGCGGAACCCATAAAAAACACACACACACACACACACACACACACACACACACACACACACACATTTTCAGAACCGTTCATCCCATACAGGGTTGCGGGGAACCGGAGCCTACCCGGTAACACAGGGCGTAAGGCCGGAGGGGGAGGGGACACACCCAGGACGGGACGCCAGTCCATCGCAAGGCACCCCAAGCGGGACTCGAACCCCAGACCCACCGGAGAGCAGGACTGTGGTCCAACCCACTGCGCCACCGCACCCCCGTTCATAAAAAACACAACATGCTAATTGCACGCTTCCCACCGCATGTCTGCAAAGCACATATTGTGCACTGTATCATGAATCTGCCATAGCGAAGCGTGCGGCAAGGAAATTTTTATTCGACGTGATGTGCACGATAGCCATCTTTTGCTTTTCGCTCAGACTTTTTGTCGCGAGCCGCGCCGATGCGAGTGTTTTGACATTCCGGTCAGAGCTCCACGACGACGCTCTTGTTCTCTTTGCTCTCCGTCTCTCTCCCCCTCACGAGCGACCTCCTCTTCTCCCTTCCCCCGTCCGCCCGCCCGCGCAGGCTCAGCCAGCCTCGGCCAGCCTCGGCCCTCAAGTGAGCAGCCGGGGGAGCCGTCACTTACGATTAAGTCCCCCGTCGCGCCGCGGGAAACAGCTGGGAGGGAGGCCAGTCGGCTCGCATCTCGCGCCCGGGCTGCTCGCCGGCTGGTGACATTTTAACTGGCGGCGCGGCAGGGCGCTAGGGGGGCCCGAGGACGGCAGCGCGGGTGACGGGGGCCGCCCTGTGACAGGGTGCCAGCGACCAGCAGCGTGGCCAGTCACAGCCCCGCAGCTCCCACAGCAACGGCGCAGCCGCTTCCGCAAAGAGCGCCCCTTTCTTTAATGCTGGGAGACAGCGAGAGGCAAGGGAGAGAGACAGACCCGGGGAACGGGGGAGCCGAGCGGACGAGAGTACATATGAACGCTCACACTGGCTACGAAAGAACCAAGCAGCACAGCAGAAAGCTGAGTCGCGCCGCACGAAAGAGCGACAGTCGATGGCGACGATGTTGGCGCAGAGCTCAAAGTCACGCGTAGCTGCCCAGAACCACTACGTTGACACCTAAAACACAGCTTACCAACACCGAACAGAAGGCGACGTGATTTCGGACGATGGGCGGCTCACCCTCTAACACAATGATAATTGTGGATTTTTGCTATTTACATTTATTCATTTCTCTGATGCTTTTCTCCAAAGTGACTTACAACGTTAAGGTATTTATAACTATTTATACCCATTTATACAACTGTGCAATTTTAGGATAAGTACCTTGCTCATGCATGCTACAAGCTGGAGGTGAGATCCAAACGTATGGGTCCAAAGGCAGCAGCTCTAACCACTGTCCTACCTTCTGTCCCACATTTATTTACTGTTTATTTACCCAACTCATTTGTCCAAAGCCATTAATACAGCTGGGGAATTTTTTTTTTTTTTTTTTACTGAAATAGGAAGTGCAATTCAAACCCAGGTATCTTGATCGTAAGGCGACGGCTCTAACCACACCACCTGCTGGAGCAGAAAGTGCGTGTGTGTGCTGCGATTCCGAAGAGTGAGCAACACTCCAGGATGAAGAGAGGGGAGATATAAGGAGAGGAGAGGACAGGAGAGGAGAAAGAGAGGAAGAGGTCAGGGAGTGTTTGACGCTTCCCCAGAGAGATGGGGGGGGTGGGGTGGGGGAGCCGCACAAGCGCTTCCTTGAGGGGGGAGCAAGGCTACTTTTAGCCACGGTGGCCGTCCCTTCTTAATGAGGGTCATGCTGAGGACAAGCCGCGCAGAGGACGGGCAACGCCTCTGCGCTCATTACCCACATCGGATGGAGGACAGAGAGACTGCGAACCACTCGCAGGCCAGACCGAGGACAAGCATGCACCCCCCCCAGCCCAAAAAGCTTCAGATACACAGGTTGCTTTCAGCTTGCTCCGTTTCCACTCGATCTCCTGCACCACGCAGAAAACTCCCGAACGGCACGAGGACGGAGAAGAGCCCTTTCTTTTCGTATTTCCCACCGACTCCGATCTAACTTCACGGGCATCGCCTCGAGCGAGCGCCAAACCGCACAGATTGCGGCCCGTGAAAGGCGATGCGTGCGGTATCCTTCTGAAGCCCATTCCGACAATTCCCCAGATGGGTCACGTTCTGGCTGTTATTTGAAACAGATTTCAACCCTCTGAGAGCAAGCACGCGTGCGTGCGTGCGTGTGTGTGTGCGTGCGCGCGCTGGCATGTTTGCGTAATTATTAAATGGGACACTCTCCTCCGTGCCATTCCAGGAAGGCACGCCCTTTTCTGCAGAGCCACTCTAACAAGTGGCACATTAAAACCATCACAAGAACATAATGTCCTTTTAAATTCGCTCCCCAGCCCGGATTAAGCAGAAAGGCAAGCTGACATTTACGCTTCTTTTTAAGCTACAGGCCCCATTTTAAAAGCCATTAATTTCCCTTGCTCTTTTTTTGGGCTAGAGTCATTGCTGTAATCTATATATTGCTCCACCTAATTTGTGGTAAAAATTATTGAGAAAGGGTACTTAATGTAGGACAGGCGGCAAATGCAATTCATCACAGCCGGACCTCTACGCTGCAGACCAGGGCCCGCTCGTATTCATCACGCCATCGGCTGATTATTTGCATATTAATGAGCCGACGGAGCGGGGGGCCCGAACGCGGCGCGGTGCGGCGCGGCGCTCTCTGGGAGACGAAGGAGGCGCTCTCTAATTGCTGTACATCAGCGTGCTGATGGGGTAATTGATTACAGCGGCTACAGGAGGCCCAGGGGAGAGCTCTACATCGCCGAGCTGACGGATCAAACTTCGACAGACCGTAGAGATCTGAAACACCGGGCTGCCCTGAAAAACAGCTCTCCCGCACGAGCGCTTAAATAACAGACAAGTAGATTTTCTAAGGCCGGACATACAGAAGCACCGACGCGCCGTTCGATGCTCTCGGATCGCTTCGTTTGACATGCCGTGACAGCGAAGCGCGAAGGCGCGCTCGCTTATTAAGGACGTGCCGCGTGTGTCTCGTGCAGCTTTGAACATATAGATCCGATTGATTAAATATACAAGTAATTTACACAGGTAGTTATAACTGCAGAAGTATTTCAGCACTTCTAAACGCATTTACAAGTCCGCCACAGACGGTCCCAAGCCCGGCTGAGAAAGGAGGAGGAGGGCTGGGCGTGAGGCTAGCTACCCCACACCGTAAAAACCTTGCCGGCTACAGAGACACCAACAAGGAAACTTCATGACATCTCAGCTCTTAGGGATGCCTGGGGAACCCTTGTTGGCGGCCTCTGCCCCAGGAGGGGCGGAAGGCATAAGAAGGCGGCGACATGCATTTACCCACATCCAACGTATGTGTTACGGAAATGTACTAATTAATTAATATTCCATACCCGGCAAACGATTTAAGCAACTGCTGTCAGGATTGTTTTTAATGTACTTGGAAATATTTGTGTCTTTATATATGCTTTCTTACTAGCATTCATTATCATTCCAGTAATTTGCTGATCCCTTTATTCAAAGCCATTTTAACCATTTACACAGCTGGATGTTTCAATAGCGCTGTTCTTGATGCATGAACCTTCAGATTAAGTCTGTATGCTACTTGCTGACATATTCAGGCCTCTTTACACAATATGGCAACTGTGAAAAGGTCTGCATTGTCATGCCCCAATTCCCTTCATAAACACACATGCTGCCATAGTAAGACTTCTTTTTTTTTTTTGTTGCGCATTATATTTCTATATCCAGCTCCAGAAAAGAACTACTGCATGTGAGCATGTTAATACTACATGCTGATTCTTATAATCTATGATGATCGCTGTCTCAAATATCATATGATGAGACCTCGGTGCTGTTAAGTGTCACAGAGTCAATGCCAACTCTTGGTGATAACTCTTCATGTTCTTTCCTTAGGCTTGAAAACTAGGCATTAATCCAGAAAACAGTAATGGGTGGTAAAATAGTTTTCTATGAATCAATCATCTTATAAATTTCTTAAAAACTCCTTTCACACTCCCAGTGTGCAAAATCAGTAATGAAAGCAAGCACAGATCACAAAGAAGAAAGTTAAATTCTTGCATGGTAATGACAAAATTACCAAAACCGAGGCTTTGAATTTTACTGTGGTAAAGAGAGAAATGTCTTGTGGCACAGTATCAGTCCTCTTCACAGGCAAGTCACCCGTCAGGGGAGAGCTCTCCAGCCCACACACTCACATTTGCTCCAAGACCTGTACTTTTAAGGATCATTAAACTGTGTTGGTCTAGAGCTTCATAACCCCCAGAGTGCACAAAAAACACATCTACAGACACATCTGATGTCACAACAGAGGAAAAAAGTATAAACTTCCCAAACTTGTCAAAGTCGCTGTTTTATATGTCACAAGGACAAATCTACTGCGAAATTCAGGAGCAGGCCGTCTCGTTGCGTTTACACTGAAAACACTGAGATGTTCAGAAAATGGTAGGAGAATCAGAAGGAAAAACCCACAAGGCACCAAATAAACAGCTACTTGAGGTTTTGGATAAGCTGGAGGAATAACCACTAACCGATTAAAGGCCTCTGGATGCGTATAATTCATATTTTAAGAAAAATTTTGCTTACCTCTTCTGAAAAGCGCAAACACGCACATGCACATTTACCTACAATTGCGGGGAATTTACCCTGACCATCGTTTTAATTAAATAAATGACATCCAAGTGCACGCCAACAAACATTAAATTCTGGAACACCGAGTAGAAACAAAAGGTTCGGCCGCTTTCTGTTTTTTTTTTTTTTTTATTTAAAAAAAAAAAAAAAAGAAAAACCGTCTAAAAATTGATTTTCATGACTTTCAAGTTCAAGTGTATGCTTCAGTGACTGAAAGATATGAAGAAGTTGAAAGTTTCTATGATAATGACCAAGCTCCAAGTGATCGGTCTTGTAAACAAGATGTGCTTCTAGCGATTGGAGACCGACACCAAAGCTGATAATGTAAAAGGAAGAGAAAACTGCTGGATTTGGTAAATGAAACAGTGGAGGAGAAAAACTGATCAACTCCTGTAGCTCCAACACTGTCTAACGCTTTCTCTGAACAACCCTGTCATCACCTGAACATCACCTGATGGAGCAAAGAAACCAAAGTGACGTACATCCTTAGCAGCAAGACAGAAGAGTTTGAATTCAAAGGCAAAGATATTGCTTGAAGCCAAACCATGGAGGTCCAAAACAAACTAAGAGAAAAAGTAAAGCCATCCAGCTTCCAAAATGTGATGTGGACAGCATATCTGATGCTTTCAAGAAGCATGTGAGCAACTGAACAAAGACTCAATGATCATCAAATAATGAAAGCAAAATTATTGAAGGGGAAAAAATAGAAGGAACCGTAACGGATTTCAGACCACAGTGTATAAATCACTGTGGTCTGAACAACTGATACGGGACGTTAAAATAATCAGGGAGAAAGTTAACAATTTCCAGTTGGCATACCTCCATACTTTCTGCTAAACCTTTTAACTTGTACAAAGAACAGATTATGATGAAACAAGACTAATGGTAGAGGATGAAGTGGAAATTAAAATCTTATTAAGAAGTCAAGGAGTGCATATAATGGGGCTACAGAAAATAATGAAGACTGGAACCGCAGCAAACTTCAGAGTTGATTGTGAAGACATAGGAGTCGTTGACAACTTCTGTCTCCTGGGATAAATAATCAACAACAAGGGATCAGCCAAGAGATGCACTGAAGAGTAGTATCAGGTAGGAGTGCAAAAAAGATGTGGAAAAGGTTCTCAGATGTGCTTATTTAGAATGAATATTAAAAATGGTATACCAATGGTACTTTTTATAAGAAAATATGGATGGGGAAATAGAATGGGAAAAACAAACTCCTTAGAACTGTGGTTCCAGAGGAGATTTTGAGGATACCATGGACAGCAAGAGAAGCAAACAAATGGATACTGGAGCAAATCAGCCTCAGAAGCACAAATAATGATACTGGGATTATCATATTATGGATACATTATGCTAATTTAAAACCATCTCAAAAGACTAATTCTTAGGAAGTTTGATGGAAAAAGAGGAGGAAAACCAACAACCAGATGGATGGACTCAATGGCAGTGAAAATAAGCACAGCCCTTTACACACTAAGGTCTAGGGGACAGTTGACAACACTAACTTGAGGGCCTTTACATAGCTGCCCACCCTTGCTATTTTCCTGGAATTTTTCCTATTTTCAACACATTTTCCCAAAAAAAAAAAAAAAAAACAACAAATAAATAAATAAAAGAAATAATAAAAATACCCACACACGCCACCACCACACATGCACTCATCTCTAAGCCGTCTTTTTATTCAAAATTTATTTATTCATTTATTTGTACAGATACGTGCTTCCAGGCATGAGCATTGCAAACTTCCGCTGCCATGTCTAGTAAACTTGCTCAAAAATGGATTTTTTCCACTCAGTTACACTCTGTATTTCAGCAATTTAAAACTATATAACAATAAAAGCAATAGCGATGATGATAATCAACTAAAACTATAACTCCCCCTGGTCTTGATTCTGATCCCTCCCCCCAATTGGAGGTTGGCAGCTACGCGCTTAAAATTGGGGGCATTCCTGAACAGAAAAATAGTCATGTGAACACATAACACACACACTGCTAAAATTAAATCCTGAGATGTAATGAAGAAAGGACTTCAGACTGATTTTACGGCTTTGAATTTTACCCCAATAAAGATAGAAAGGTCTTGTAACGCAGCATCCAACTTCCTAAGGAGCAAGCCAGTGAACACACACACACACACACACACAGTCCTTTCAATGTGTTTCAGCGTAGGAATGCAAAAATCACAAAAAGACTTGACCATGGCCTTACAGTCCTAATCACCTGATAGGTGTCTCTTCCTTTCTGTTCTGCTCAGCCACCCGGTGCTTTAATTAGTGGCCTTTAATAAGTACCCGAGCCAGTGGGCTGCAGTGATGAAGCAAACCTTCCTCAATCCAGAACAGACTTGTGAGCAGACATGTTTTGCCCAATAAGGCATTCATTATGGTTGCTCCTACTTCGCTGAAACAAACATGTTTTTGTTACTGCATCAAAGACATATTGGAAAACTGGTGTGGTTTGCATGTACCTAAGGAGGTTCAAATACAGGCCGTCAAGTGTAGACAGAATAAAAGTGTTTCAGAGTGTGAACGGGGAAATAAAGAGGCCTGGAAGCGTAATGAGGGAGAGTACAGAATCAATGTGTTTCAGCCAGCACAGACCTCACATTCAGTACCGTGTTCTGTTATGCAGGTCACAGCATGCGTGAGGAAAGCAGGCAATCGAGCTTGCACTTCCATAGCGGTTTTAACGTTTCCATGAGAAACACTAACAACGGAACGGAGCACGTCCTCACTCTTGGTGGTCAGTTGCTCAGCCAGAACAGACAGGACAGCACCACCCATTAACCCAAGGACACCATCTGGACACCATCAGTCTCCACTGTTCATGTGTATCAACTCCAAGAACAACCACAGCAAAAAGAGCTGGCAGTTAGCACAAGGCCATCATATTGAACTGCACACAGCCTTATCAACAAGTCCACAGTTGGGTCAAATGTACACTTAATAGGTGTACAACCCAGATGTCTAATTAGTGGCAAGGAGCCGTTATCTACGAGGTAATATGAGGGTGTAGCATGTTTGGGTTCTTGTGGTAAGGGTGATGGCAGGCAGATTTGGGTGGGTCCGAGGACGGTACCTTGTGGTTGGCCCTGCAGCGGCAGGACGCTCTGGCCCAGCTCCCCATTCAGCCAAAGCTGCATGCGGATGAATGGCTCACGGCCCTTCTGGGTGAGTTTACTCCAGGGTTTGGGCCGGGACAGCATGTCGCTTACGCTGCCCTGTGACAGGCCGAGAACCTGGAAAAGAAATCAGGCATGGACAGGGGTGGGGAAAGAAAGAGGAGGTTACTCACACATGCAGCAGAAATATCTGTGGGGACAAGTATACAAGCGGGTGGGATTCTGAAAAGCTCCCAAAAGGCTGTAAGAAAGAACATTTCCTGTTGTCCTGTGCACGTGCATACACAAACACACACGAACACACACACACACACACACATACCGTTGTCTTAAAGCCACTGAGATTTGAACTTCATTACCCACCGTAGCAAAAAGCACTGGCAGATATTTAATGCACTGTATCTATGAAAGTAAATACGGAAACCTTTATACTAAAAAAATTAAAGAACAAAACATAGTGGGGGGGGGATACAAAAAGTTGTTTTATTTCCTTTAAAACTCACTGAATTTTCACATGACTCTAAGTACAAAATGTATGATTAATACTCTGGTAGCTGAATGAAGATTAACTGGAATGGCATAAAGACCCTGAACTTAGTACAGAACGCTGACCTTACCAAATGCGGCAAACGCTGGAAGACCAAATTTGGTGTAAACCGAGAACCTGCCTAAGTGTGATCTGGTCGGTTGGGGGAAAACAATCATCGCTGGTCACATGTAAGCAAAAACATCAGCCACACCAGAAAGACAGCAGCTGAAGAATAGACCTCCCTCCCAGATGAGGCCTCAGGCTACCGAAGGTGAAAGATACCACCTCTGTTTGGGTGCTGGCAAGACTGGAGATCTCTGAGAAGATCACCTCTACCCTGTTGAGGCACAGACTGGAGATGACAGCCACGCTTATGCTGCATGTGCCAATCCATTTCCTCTTGAGGAGCCCTTGGTCTAGAGGATGCATGAACTAGAGGCCGGGGCTGTTCGATGAGAAGTGAGTGTGCGTGTGGCAGAGAGCGGGAGCAGGAGCGCGAGGCAATGTCTGCAGACCTTTTCTCCAAAGATGCGTTGACAGATCCCGTTCTTGGCCAGCTTGTCCTTGACCTGTTGCGTGAGGCCCACGGTGTCCACCTCCTGGTACATGTAGAACTCGTACTGTTCGGGAGTGAGGGGGGCCACTGTGGCCTTCGCGGCCTTGGCCAGGGGCAGCAGCGGCGAGGTGGGCAGGGGGCTGCTCTGTGGGGTTTCACTGCGGCTGGGGCCCTGCAGGCTCAGCTCGGAGCTCTGCGAAAAGGGGGACTCGGCGCGTGGCCAGTCCTTCCAGAAGTCCGAGGAGGAGGAGGAGGAGGAGGCAGCGGCGGCGGCCGAGGAGCCTGCCAGCCGAGGAGGCTTCTATCACAGAGACACAAAGAGGCACAGTCAGTCAGCTGCAAACTGGCCAGCAGGTGACGTAGTGGTTAGAGCCACCACCACTGGACTGAAAGAACCCAGGTCTGAATCTCTGAATCCCACTTCCTGCTGTAGGAACCTTGAGAATCTGCTCCAGTAAAAGTTGCCCAGATATATAAACGGGTAAATCAGTGCAGCTTAACACTGTAAGTTGCTTCAGGGAACGTCATCATCTAAACGAATAAATCTAAATGGATATGGGCAGGAGATCATGAGCGAGGATGTACTTGAAGGCCATATTTATTGGAGGAGGTTCACAGCTAAGGTTTTCCTTTCATGTTTTTCCAGTCGTTAGACTTCCGATTGCTGCTGTCAAAGTAGTTCAGGGTACCAGATATTACACAATGAGGGGAAGATCAATCGGACAAGGAAAACTGCATTATAAAAATTATTCTGGGTATTTTGGATTGAAGGGACTTTTGTACGACTCTCCAGAAATTAGCTGTTGGACTCCTTGTGCTCTCAGACAAGCAGTTCTTTAACAAGCGTATGCACAAATTTAAGTAATGAACTTCAAATCTCAGTCACTTAATCCAAACCACAAAATGACAACCGTCCATCCCCATCCCACATGAACGCCAGATGGCATCAGAGCCATGAGCCATCAGCGACTCCACCTGTCAGCAAGGTGGCTCACCTCCTTGGGTTCCTCCTGAGCGCGACCCTCATCTGTCGAGGCAGGCGTGGCACGGCGGTCCAACTGCACGGAGCTCCACCACTGGTCCCTCCAGGGGCCTCGGCCCTGCCTGGGGACTCCGTCGCCCTCGGTGCCAGACGACTCGCCGCTCTCTTTTTTCACGGTGGAGAAGTCGAGGAGCGGGGAGGGCGAAGGGGAGGATGAAGACGAGGACTGGGGGCCTGCGACCGCGGACGGCTTCTTCAGGGACAGAGCAAGTGGCGAGTAGGCAGGCACTGTGGTCAGGGCTGAGGCCGTGGCAGCGGCCATCAGTTTGGGCGAAAGCGGTCGAGACTTCAGCACAGGCTCTAACGCTGCCTGCTGAGCCTCCATCTCACGGCGCGCCTGCTCCAGAATGGAGCGGATGGTGTCGTCGGAGCTGCCGCCGCTCCCGGAGGAAGGAGGACCCTGCGAGGGTTCGGCTACAACGGAACGAAAGAGGAGGTCTCAGATAACATCAGAGAAAGCACCGACTTCTCAGACAATGACGACTTCAAAGGATCCGAAAATTCAAAAACACGTAGTCGTCGATGTAGCCAAACAAAGATCTGTCGTCATTTTAAAAAAAGGCTATTTAAAAATGTTTATAATTCCGCTGCATATGTGTTATGTCAAAAATTCCCAATTTCGATCCCTGTTTCTAAACAGACAACTTCCTCCCGCTGTCATTAGGTTGATGATTCTGCGAGTCTGTGCAGTTCTAACATAAGTTGTATAATTTATCGCTCGGCTCATTTCTGTACACACTGAGCTCCAGCTCGCTCCCAGCCTGATCCGTCGTCACCCCTTTCGAACATGCGGATGAATCGGTGCTTCCGGCCCCCCCTCGAAAAACAATCTGTTTGGCTTTCAGAGGGTTTTTCTTCTTGGTGTGAGGGACACTCTGTGGACTGGAAGTGTATTAGTTTGTTTCTCACCAAGTTTGAGACTTTGTGCATATTTTTCCAAATAGTTGCCCACGCTTCTTGGGTAACCTGTTCGCCGATGTCTCTGTCCCACACCATCTGCATTGGGTGGCATTGGCGTTTGGTTAGCTTAGTCACTCTTCAGCACATTCTGTCAGCCGCATGGGACGGACTTCCTCTTCTCTACCACACATAAGCCACAGTCCACAGATTTCATTCCTAGGCCAGGTTAACAAAAACTGCACCTATGTGCCGAAATGCGGTAAAACATCAGGCCCTATATCCTGGAGAACTGTGGTTCTCCCAGGTATCCAGAGATTTTTATGTATTTTCTTGCCTTATTTTCGCAGTATGCCTTATATCTCTGTGCCTGTATATGGTCTGCTTTGGTTGTGTTTCATAACACCCATGTGATGTTATGCAATAATGTCTTTGTATATAACACACCTCTGTAATGTCCCTTGTCTGATGTTTTTTTTTTTTTTTTTTTGGACAAATTGTTGTTAGCCACAACCACCTGGTCCTGGTCAGACACACGGGAGCAAAGGTTCCCAACATGCATTACAGCAGGAGACGTTCCATCACAACAGGCCTTACAGCAGCCGTCTCCCCGTTGCGTTTTGCGTGGGGGTGGTTGGCGACAATACAGAGAAAATCACCTGTTTTCTGAACCTGCAGCTCCCTCTTGGCCTGCTCCAGGATGGACTTGATGGCCTCATCGGAACCGCTTTCTGGGGTGCGGATCCTGGTGGTGATGTTACCTGCGGACAGGAACGGTTCACTTAAGTCACTGGGTGATGTCGAGCCAGCTGATGTTCGAGCTCTCCAGCATTTAGATCCAGGTGGAGAAACAGGAATACACCTTTCCCTCGTATAACAGGGTCCCTCACAATGAAAATCCTCCACAACAGCTTATGAAAATATATACCATTTTGCAACACAACAGGCTCATCGCTCAGTACGACGACATGTTTCTAGGCATCGCAGTCATTTTATGTCCACAACAGGCATTTTCCTCACTACCTACGGTACACTTTAATCTGCAGAGTACAAGGACGTTATACATCTCCCATAACAAAGCCAACTACTGTATATTTTTTTTGACATCCTGCCACATTACCGATCTGAACCGATCAGAGTGACCGTGGTCAACCAAACTCGCACCTAAAGCAGCTGATTCAGTACTAATGTTTATACATAAACCGTACAAACATGTAAATATTAGGCCGATTATTTAGATCATATAAACAACAACACCGTTACGCTGTCGTAAATAATACTTCTCATGTCACTTATAAGCTGGAACCGAAAGGTGACATAAACAGTCCAAAAATTAGTCACTCTCCAGCACAATTCAAAGCACCAGTACCACTCAATCATTTTTAATACATATATTAGAAAATAGCTTGGCTATACCATTGTCTCTCAAAAAAATACCTTTCATTTTGGCTGTTTTAATTTTAAGTGACATTTTTTTGTTCAGGAACCAATTATATTTTTCCATACAAAATATTCATAGGGTCATTCAATCCCCTCACAATGGGACTTTACCTAACGGGGTGATTTCATGGAACGAATTAACCCTGTTAAAAGCGGTATGGGTGCGATGGCTAATCTTCCAATAGAACCACGCTGAGACTTGGGTGCAAAGCTCTAACCAAGCGCATGTTTCTATGCTCAATATCACTAATGAGGAATTGGACCCAGCTCAAAGCGCGGCCAGGTGTGACCCCAGGAGTCGGAGAGAGACGGTCTGGAGCAAGGTCACAACCGCACTGGAGGAATCAGATGAGATGGGGGTGGGGTGACTCACAAGACAGACCGCAGAGAGTAATCTCCTAGAGCCAGGGCACAGATGTGCTTCATTAACAAGACGCCCAACACTTGCACATCCTCGCAAGAACGACGGCGAGCCAGACCGTGGAACTGATTGGTTTTAAAGAGGTTCAACTGGTATTTTGAGTTAAACAAAGTGACAAAGCAAGGGGAGAGAGAGAGAGCACGCACCCTTTATCCTTCCTGCCTTCGGTCGGGGCCACTGGCGAGCGTAATTAAACGGGGCCGCGCTCCCTCGCTTGAGCGTGCGCGGCCCGCGAGCCGCAGGCCGTGCCACGGAGCGGCGCCCGTCGTTCTGCAGCGGACACCCTACGGGCACCCGACGGGCACCGGAGCGCTACGCGGATGCCGACGCGCCCGGCAAATTTGCGACGCGACACAGCACGAGGCGCCCTTTTCCACGGGCTGTTTTTATCTGTTTGCTGTAAAGGGCAATTTCACCACTGAAAAGGTTAAAACCATCTCTCTAAATGTACAGAGCAGGATGCTGACCGGGCTGCTTTTTTGCTTAAACCGATAAAACACACAAATGCTTCAGTACTTGTATCGTACTTCACTAACACTACATTTAAGCTCTACAGGCTCTTTCACAATGTCTCACTTAGATGAGTGGGGTGGTTCTACGATGGCGGGTGGGCTGGTTTGTGCCGAAAGTGGTATCGGCGCGAACAGCGGGGGGCGTGCTTTGTCGCCGCAGCCCAGGCCAGACGGACAGGATGGGATGGACGAGCTCGGGCAACACCGACACAACTGGATCACACTGCAACCACGACAGTGAGGGCAAGGAACAGACCTGGCCGCGAGGCGCCTTCGGAGCCGGTCCTTCGCTTCGGAACTTCCTGAAACACTCGGTTCAGGTTCTGGCCTGGGTTCTCTGTTGGAAAACAAGCGGCGACAGATAAAACGTAAGTGTCAGGCGCCAGCACCTGCTCCCGGAGCCCTACTGTCAAACCAGCGGACTACAGCCTGTCCCTCTTAAGCAGGCGGTGCCGTCGTGGCAGTCGGCCCAACTGCGAACGAGCTAAGAGGAAGGTGACGGGATGAGCGGTATTCACCTTGGGGAGTCGGTGGGAAATGAATTAGGGAGATGGAACTGGAAATGGAAGGGGATGATAGCGGAATCTGAAAGAAAGAGCCAAAGACTTTGGCGTCGGACAGCAGGCTTTCAGCTGCATATACACCGTTTATCCCGATGGCCGACGCGCTGTGTGGGAGAACGACTTCCTGACGGCAATGCAAATATTGCCAGACACACAGGCTCCAGCGTGCAACGACGTCCTGATCCCATCCGCAAGCCACCGCCGCGATCCAAATCACACGTGCGTGAGTGTTCCTCGAACATCCTTCATTACTTGAAGAAAAGCAGAACTTGCGCCGCCGACATGCCATAGCGAGGAACACAAACGTTAGGATATCACAGGGGTGATCTCAAAAAGAGCAGACAGGTACGAAGCGCCTGACCAGCCGGACCGAGCGCACATAAACACCGCAGCAGAACCCGCACGCATTTTAACAAGAGATTACAACATTTTGCCAAGAGCACCGGTTCGTTTATTTCCTCCCCACTGCCAAGTTCAGCGATGCCGCCTAATTAGGACAGCGGGGAGTACAGAAGCGAGACCCGCTGTGCGTTGGGCTTGCGACTCTACCATGCTTAGCGCACGAAGGCCGGCGCTCTGGGCCCAGCGAGGCGCCGCTCACGTCACGCTCGGTCTCTGCAGAGCAGCACCGCAGGCCGGGCGGACCGACGCTTCAGTCACCCTCAGGGTACGCAGACCAGGGCTCTGGGTCCAGCGGGTTGTCACTGCGGACATGCTCAGATTAGCATATGCGAGACCGAGGGGGTGCTACTCCCGTTATGTTTAGTATACGTGGGCCAGGAGTGTGCGCCTCTCAGGTTAACATCTCTGTCACACTTGCAGTAACCCAGTAAAACCAGCACGTTGATTCCGGGGGCTCAGTGTACGCAGGTCAGACCAACATGCCCGGTACATTTCCAGCCTCATCACGTAATCCACTCGCTCCAACAAACCCTCACTCCCACTTAGTCCAGGACACACCGTTCCTCCCGTCATACACACGTGTATGTACACTGGCAGTCCTACATACACAGGTAGACCAGGGCATATCGGTAGCGGAATAGTACAGGAAGCAGCACTGTGCTCTCGGTGCTGGGGTGCTTCAATATCGGACCGGAGCTTTCCCTCAGAGTTGCTGAATCCCATCCAACATTCAAGAAGAGTCTCAAAACCCATCTCTTTCGGACCCACTTCTTTCCTGATCTCCAACCTGCTCCGTAAGCTTACATCACACCACCTGTGATGATCGCCTGTATATTCCCTACTAGTTCCGTAGGCCGCTACTCGTGTAAGGTGCGCTGGGAAAAACGCCTCGCGTCTCCATCTAAAGCTCTTTGCCTGTTGTGAAATTTACTATTTACGCACAGTTGTACGTCGGTTCGGAGAAACACGTCCGCGAAACGAAGAAACGTAACGAGCGCTTGCGAAGTTTCGGCTAACAATTTCTCCGCACGCATCTGCTAGAAGCTCCAGGTGGGCCGGAACCTGGGCCTGCACGCAACCAGCAACCAAAGTGAATACGGGTGTGAATCCGGAGAGACGGAAAAGACATTTCCGCTGGGCCTATAAATCAGCTGGACTCCGAGGGATGGCGCGTCACGACTGTACCGGCTACACATTTTCTGAAGAGACCTGAGGAAATTGCCCTTCAAAAATCTGACATAAATCTATTTCAGAACTGGTGGTCAAACTCCAGCATGAGAGGGAAGCAGTTAATTGTGTGATGGAGCGTTCTGCTTGCAAAAGCTCATTATTATTACATGTGGCTGTCTCTCTGCCGGAGCTAGTGGCGCTGACGAAGGATGGATGTCCGTCTTCATCTCTCCTTTTTTCTAACAGCAAACATGACAACTAACAACCCATTGTCACTATTCATCCATCACAGAAAATGGCTGAAGTGGTTGTACTACTTTCCAATATGCTAAAGTATGTAAAAATGTCATATTTGATGGAAGGAGAGCTACCACGAGGTTCACATTCTGACTTAAATCAACAGGCTTCTTTCTACGCAGCTCCTCGTCTGCGGACCGTCCTTGGCGAGAACGACGGTCCTCTCAGAGAGTTTAAAAACTTGTTCGAGCAAACCTGCCCGGTCCCGCAGGTATCCTCCGAAAAGGATCTGGGACCTGACGTGTGACCTTGCGTTGGTACTTACCAAGATCAATTCATCGTCACTGTCACTGATCTCCGGATAGCTTCTACGGTCGTGTGATCGGAACATGTTTAACTACAATATTGGCATTTCGTGTCTGTTTGCGGTAATGAGAAAGAATACGATCAAATATAAAGGACACCCTTCATGTTTGCAGGGGTTCCATGCGAAAACGAAATTTAAACGAATAGCTCACCGTTACTCTTCAGACCCAATAAACCATAAAAAAAAAACAAAAGCAGTTATAAAATAACAAATCATTAACTAACTTCTATCTTTATTTATAGATCATAAGAAGGTAAACATAAAATAACAAAAGAAAAATTCACTATAAAGAATTGAGTAAAGAAAAATAAAGGAAATTAATTTTTCTTACCGCTACTACAAATGTAGACCGTACAGAAAGTGTGGTGTGGAATCAAATCGAACATAATTAAATTTAAAAAATTAAAAATTTGCAATATTTTCTGGGGATGGACCGCAAAAAAAGTACAAGCGCTTAAATACAAGAACATGAAGGGTTGAGTGTAGAGTCAGGATAATAATGAGACTCTTTGGAAAGATAGACTTGCAGATGTATGCGCAAGTGACACACGGGAAACGACGATGGAAGACAACCGTGTCTCTTGACCTCATTCAGGAGCTGCAAACTCACCTCGCTGACGTCCCTGGATACTGCGCAGCGCCAGTATGTTCTGCTCGTCGGAGAGGAACTGCTTCATCTTGTGGAACGGCTCCTTGCCGCGGATGGTGAGTTTGCTCCAGGGCTTGGGCCGAGCCAGGATCTCGCTGACGGAGCCCTGCGATAGGCCCAGTACGTAGTGTCCGAAGATGCGCTGGCCAATGTTGTGCTTGATGAGCTGCTCCTTCACCTGACGTGCAATCTCTGCTGTGTCCATGTCCTCGCCCTCGGAGACGCTGCCCGCGCCCTCCGACTGGCTGGGGGAAGATGCCATGCCGTTCACGTCCGGGCTGCCCGTGGGCTGGTGCTGCGGCTGCGGCAGGGGGCTGGCCGACAGGGGACTGGAGGCGTAGGCGCTAGGGCTGAACAGCATGGCACCGGAGGGGGAGTCCTGGAGAGCTTTGGAGTAGAAGGTCTGCATAAGTTGCCGCTGAAGGAGGGAGTTGAGTGCCATCTTGCTTGCCAGAGGGAAAGCGTTGCCTGCGCTGGCCATAGCGGGACTGAAGAATTCCTGCCCGATGCCCGTCGGGGAGAAGGGGTGCGTGCCGTTCGCGCTAGTGGCCGGTTCGGAGGTGCCTGTCCCAGACCGCAGAAGCAGCTGGGAGGAGGCTGGTGGAGGGGAGCCCTGTAGGCTGGTGGCGGAAGAAGTGGCGGGAAGACGCTGCTGGCTTTCCACGGGGGCCTCCTTCCCTTTGCGGCTGCTCGTCCCTTGGAGAAAAATTGAAAACGAGGCATCGTGGAAGATCCAAGCAAAAAAGTGCAAAATACAACACGAACTAGACAAAAGTAGCAGCGAGATGAATCGGTATCGCATTTTGAGCTCGCTCGCGGTAATATCCTTTAACGGCTCTTTTCCCGTCTCGCCCACAGACTAGAAGGCCGGGCTTCTGAGGGTTTAACTTTTATTGTCGGCATCTACGTGGCACAGACTGCTGGTGCTGCTCCTCCGCCATCACATTTCCACCGTTCACCGCACACCTCCAAACTGACTGGAGGAAGCATCTCAAGTAGACAGGTAAGGGCGGTGTAACAAGACGATAGCGAGATGTAGACTATGACCTCAGCCGGCCACGAAGGGCTGCGGCTGAGGGTGTGCGTGGGGGGGGGCTACCTGCTCTGCCCCTGTCCTCCATCCTCAGCACATCCAGCCTCAGGCTGCTCTCAAGCCCCTGTCATTGCTGCTCATCTCCCCGTGTATTCCCCTCACGTGTCTTGCTGTTATTGCTGCTGCTGTGCGGTCAGTGTAGGAGTCAGCCTTAAAACACTAAGTTATCTATTCTAAAAATATAATCAACATGACCTTAAGTATAAAGTGCTTCTCTGGGAAACATAAATCTCCGGCGGTCGTTTTTTTTTTTATTTTTAATCCTCACTCTAAAAATGTCTTGCAAAACCGACACATTTACGACCACCAGATCTTGTTTCAGATACGTAAAATTTGCACAATAAAGTGGTTTAAGGAAGGACCGTTGTTCCTAAAGTGTGACTTGTGACTCATAAGTAGCGCTATTTCTATGAAGACCACCGTCTTACACTGCAGTCACACCCTTGAATAAAAGTGTATTTTTATTTATATAGCTGATACTTCTGCAGAACTTAGCCAGCAAATAAATCAAGGTACAGCAGTATTATTATGCTTTTATTGGTTGTATACATAATAAGGTAAACCGAAAGTGGCCAGATGGTGAAAAATGTTGTACGTCTCATTTCAAGTTATTAAAAGTAACGCGGTCCTTGCCTAATGCCCTGCGATTCCAGCATAGGTTCTGAAACAGACGAACACTGAATAGGATGAGCATTTGACGAAAATGAAATAAATAAAAGTCATTCGGTGACTTTTCAGTTCATTGTAGCTTTACCTGAGGTTTTCCCACATCCTAGTCCACTGATCAATCGAGGGATGTCCGTTATTCAATTTTTATTTATCGTGTCGTCGCGGTTGGATTTACGAACAAGTGGATATGCGGACAGGCTTTTGATCCCAACTGTATTCCTAAGTCTAGAACCAAGCTTATTAGCAAAGCTCAGCATCTGTGACTTGTGACAGAGATTCCTAGAAACATTTCGCCATAGCGTCCCACCCCAGGAAATGTAGCAGATATATTCGCGCCTTGAAGGAGAAAGAGCGAGCGTTGTTCCACTGTTACCCATGAGACACTTGATCTGAGATTGTCTGCAAGATCAGCGACTGGAAGTCATTGCATTCACTCTTTGCTCAGATAAAACCAATGTAAACACCAGTGTAAACCTACGAGTGTCAAAGGAGCTACCTCACGTGTGCGTTATGGGTCTGGGGGCAGTGTGACCTACTCAGATTTAGATCTCAACTCCAACGACTACATTTCAAGCAAGTTGTCTATGAACAAGCTTTCCAAAGGGGAGACTCAATGGTATATGTGAAATATTATTTAAAGGCAGCTGTCAGAAACTGGTGCCTTGTAGAGAAAAAATACACTCTAGACTTTTCAACTATTAGTAGAGAGGATGAACAACTACTCCAGAGTACTGATGGCACAGTCAAATTTAGCTTTCACTACTCTATCAATGGAAAGGAAATTTATTTGAACAAAATGGAAGAAGTAACATTTGCTTGCTTTTAATATCCTTAACTGTCGACTGTTTTTGATTGGTCATTTAAAGGCAGCTCCATTTCAAATCCTTGATCATGCCACATGGGCTAAAGCACAATGGAAATATGTCAGCTAAAATGAATTAAAATGCAAAAATAAAATATATTTTTTATGAATGACAATGGCAACACCAAGATATTTTAAAATATTTTGAGCAAAACTATATATAACATGGGGTGCGTGGTGGCGCGGCAGGCTTAGCCTGTGCCTGCTCTCTGGTGGGTCTGGGGTTCGAGTCCCGCTTGGGGTGCCTTGCAGTGGACTGGCGTCCTGTCCTGGGTGTGTCCCCTCCCCCTCCAACCTTGCACCCTATGCTGCCGGGTTAGGCTCCGGCTCACCGCGACCCTGCTCGGGACAAGCAGTTTCAGTCAGTGTGTGTGTGTGTGTGTGTGTGTGTGTGTGTGTTTGTATATATGTATAACATGTCTGAACATTTTCATTCATTCATTCTCAATACCAAAATATCCAGTGCAGGGTCAGAGAGATCTATGCCTCTATCCTGCCAGAGGTTCTGGATAGCGCTACTACCAAATGTTTCAAGTTATTTACATTTCACATTTATGACTTAAAATGTTAAGCTACTTACAATTATTTACCTATTTATACAGCTGGATAATTTTTACTGGAATAGTGAGAATAAGTCATTTGCTCATGAGAGACAGCAGAAAGTGGGATTTGAACCTACGTGCTTCAAGCGGGAGGCATCTGCTCTACATTTACTGTATGTTTATTCATTTAGCTGACCCTTCCCCCATGCTACAACTGGAGGTAGGATTCAAACCTGCGACCTCTGGGTCCGAAGGCAGCAGCTCTGACCACTACACCACCTACTGGCACCTAGGTGACCTTAATTTGTTGGCATGAAGGCTTTCTTCACAAAAGCAATCACCGTATCCAGCGTAGAGGTGTAATGCACTAAATGTAGCCAAAAAATAGCCTGACTTTAAGGTTTGACACACAAAGCGTGCATCTCTGTCCCAAAATGTTTGATAAAAGCGCTGATGCCACTGCACAGAACAAAAAAACCAGGTAGAAAAATGACTCTTGGGTGTGTAATGGACAAAAATGCATTCATACTAACGAATGAGGCTGATGTATGACAAAAGGGTGCACACTTTCATTAGCTGTTAGTGTGTATACTATTTTATGAAGGTGGAATCTACATGCAACCAGTATACACACACACTCGTGCACAAGCTGCTCTAAAAAAACTCTTCCACAGCTACCAAATTACCCTTGCACGGGAGGAACGACTTTGAGCTTTACGACACCAGCAATCCTAGACGGTCATTTATTACTTGACGCAACTCCTGTTTTGCATACCCAAAGTAGGACATGACTGTAAGCAAGTGTTACTTAAAAAAAAATATATATTTTTAAAAAAAAAAAAAAAAAGCCAAGCGAAAATTCCGGTCTTCATTTAACTGGTACGTGATAAGGTTAGACAAACTAGTTCCATTAAAACACAAATGACCCGCTTAATTTTAGGGAAGTCCTGCAGCCAATTCCTATGACATTTGAGGCCCGCAGACTTTTCATTGTATAAAAGGGCAGCTGGGAGGATGGAGGGGAAATGAAGTGATGCTTAATTTTCATATTGCAGGTCTTCCCCACCCCCCTGGGCTCGCTTTGTCCGAGCCGGGCGGCCGCGGCACGGCATCGTCGCGTCCGTGCTTTGAAGACCGGTTCAAGGTGCGGGGAAGGGCACGGAGTGACCTTAACACACGGCGCGCAAACGGCACGTCATTACCAAACCCAATAAGAACGACGACAGCCACGACAACAGCAGCAGCAGCAAAACTAAGAGTCTCTCAGGTCTGAAAGGTTATGGGGGGGGGAAACGGTTCCAAAAGCGGCCTTTCCGTTTCCCAGGAGACATCAGTGCCAGGAGTAACGGCCAGCCAAAATCAGCATTCATATACACACGAGAAACGGCAGAAACAGAAAGCGCTAACGACCGCGTGACATCCGCTGCAGAATGCCAAACCGCACCGCAATTTTTGAGGTGCCGCCGCTGGTTAAATTGCACGTCTTGCAGCCGAGAGTCGAGAATAAAAGCAGTACTTCTGTCTCAATGATTAAAGCAGAACCATCTTCAGATTCGCGTCCATTTCAGTTTTCTGCCGAAATGCACTGCTTGTCAAAAAGGGAAAAATGACAACAGAGAAAATGCAGAAGAGGTCTTTCAGAAGCACTCCCATCTTTTGTTGTCTGGAAAGTTATTTATTTTTCTTCAAAGGGACGGCTGCCGAGCCGTTCTCCGCGAGCGTCGCATTACTGCAAATTATTGCGGAAAAACCGGACCTCTTGCCCACAGCCCTTGTGAAGACACCATACTGAGGAACGGAACGCATATTTGTTTGAAACCTGCGGTTAAGGATATTTATGCAGCCCTTGTTTTGATCCCAGCCGATATCCTCCGTTCACGCTTGCGTGCCATCTGCATTAATCGCCTTTTGCCCGCTTCCCATCGGGAACAATACAGAAAGCCTCCGCGATGTAGTCTCCGGTCCCTGCAGACAAAACCGTCACGATACAAACAAAAGCCACCATGCGGATCTCTGGGATCTCTCATCCGTGCTGGTATGCGCAAACTAGGAGCGCGTGCCTCATTGGGAGGCGATCGAAAGGTAAGTTGGTTCACGGCGCTCCGAGACGCTGCCCTGACGCGTCGCGATAAGATCTCGTCTTGGTGCTTTTTAGAGACGGTGAAAGGAGGGTGGCTTTACCGGGGCGAACGAGTTACTTACTGGTAACTATTGAAGTGCCCGCAGTGTCCTGCAGGAAAATGCCCCATCCACCACATGCCCCGTTGATCCTCATCCTTGCGCACCCATCCATCCGGCCCAGCCCTCAGCCGACGTCCTAGCCGATCACTCACCGCTCAGCTCGCTGTTGGAAATACGCAGCGGGCCGCTCTCTGACTGCAGACTGCGGTTCTTCTCCTCCAGGGGCTTCGAGGAGTCCTGGGGAGAAAGGGAGCAGAGTGAGAGGAGGGAAACGTGCCGTTCTTGTTACGTGCACCCTTCACCTGTGCCCAACGTCAGCCCATCATCGACTCATTCTTTTCTGACCTTTAACCTGATCCTTGAGACATGGTGAACACCTTCTGCTAATTCGATAATCTCCACACTGAAGCTTTGAAAAAGATATAGCAGCTATGACAGATTATAATACATATATAAGTCCATTCCAAGAATCACTGAATGATAGCTCTATTGGTTTTAAATTATATATCACATCACTTCATATACAAACATATTTCAGTGCCTAATGGTCGTACCTGTGATGCTGAGCTGTCACACTGCCCAAACTCCATGGACTTCAGGATGCTGTGGAGAAGGAGTAGCTTTAGATCCACTCAGATTGTGGGTTTCAACCGCATACTCTACATACAAGGCCAATTCCATGTCATGGCAACCTGAAACACTACTTCCAAATTCCACAAAATAAAGGATGAACCGGAACAGCTATGCAATACACTGGGGGGGAATCACTGTGTGCTGTTTAGTCTACTTAGACGAGAGAACTTAAATATGATAAATCAAATTCCTGTATTCATAAATGTGTTATTCAGCCGTCTGTTATTCGAGCCGAGCCCCTTTCATAAAGAAAATGTGTTAACTAAAAGGAATTGTGTAAAAGCCAACCCATTCGTTAGAGAGGAATGTCAGCACAACGGGCGATCAATACAAATTATGAACCGTTTTCGGCTGAAAAGAAGAGCGCCTTGAAACATAGCATGAAAAATCTCAAAGAAGCCCCATTCACACAAATACTGAAGTTTAAGGTTTCCAAGAGTATTACGGCTGAAACCGAGTTACAAAATGTCCTGACATACTTCCCTATAAAGTAACTTCCGCCATCATCAAATTCTAGACGACAAACGGACTAGTAGGAAACAGGCACAATAAAGTACGATTACGGTATCTGTCAGTTAACTTTAGAAAATTCCACATTTATCCTTTCGACAAAGACAAGTTACGGCAGTAACGCCGTACAACACTAAACGGGCCGTTTCGGTGCTGTGCTGCACGGAGAAGAAAACCAGCAAGAACTTTTTCCAACAGTTTATGCGTTAAATTTAAACAACAGGCCCAGATACAACCAGAGTATACCGTCAAATCGACAAAAATCAAAAACACTTTAAAAACTTACCTGAATACACCACTTAATTGACAAATGTATCCTACATGGTTCACTAAGAAACAACCGAGTGTCCTAAACTAGGCAAGCCAATGAAGCGCCACAATTGGCCAGCAGTGCCTAATGAAACACGGTGATGCAAGGAAGAGAACCTAGTGCAGTGTATACTCCAGCGTAGAGTCTAAAGCAGAGTCATCCAAAAGCCCCCTCTACATACATGTGCCCCTCTGAGGGTAAGAACACGCAGCGGAGGTTGGTGACGCAGTCATGTCCGATTCACACAAGGTTGCTTTGTGGCTCTTAGTTGTTAGGATTACGAAGGTGGCCTGACCAATGGCAGCCTTGGTTGTACGTAAAGGTCAACTGGATGCTCGGCTTGGCACGGAGTCAGCGGAAAGTAGGACTGGCGGCCTTCTGGGTGAAGAACACCAGGCTGCATCCCGGTGCAAACTCAGCTAAGAGCAGGAAGTCACATCCGGTGGCTTAATAACCTGACAGTTACAGCATACGGCATATGGCATATAGGCAGCACGGTGGTACAGCAAGTAGGGCTGTTGTCTCGCAGAACTTGGGTGGTGTGAGAGGACGTGGGTTCGATCCTCGCTCGGTCTTTGTGGAGTTTGCATGTTCTCCCCGTGTCTGTGTGGGTTTCCTCCGGGTGCTCTGATTTCCTCCCGCACTCCAAAGACATGCTGTTCAGGTTCACCCATAGTGTGTGTGTGTGTGTCACAGAGAGAGTGTGTTCCACTGATGCATGGATGAGTGACCCAGTGTAAGTAGTGTATCTAGCAGTGTAAGTCACCACGGTGAATAAGGTGTGTGGGCTCATAACGCTACATAGAGTTCACTGGAAATCGCTTTGGAGAAAAGCATCTGCTAAATACACATATACACACACACACACACACACACACACACACACACACAATTTCTGAACCGCTCGTCCCATGGGGGGTCGCGAGGAACAGGAGCCTACCCGGCAACACAGGGTGTAAGGCCGGAGGGGGAGGGGACACACCCAGGACGGGACGCCAGTCCATCGCAAGGCACCCCAAGCGGGACTCGAACCCCAGACCCATTGGAGAGTAGGACCCGGTCCAACCCGCTGCACCACCGCGTCCCCCCCCCCGTCTGCTAAATAAATAAATGTAAATGGTATACAATGGGTGCTGCTATTTTGTTGAGCTTGCACGGTGTAGATGTCCCGAAAGGGTGTGGGTGCGACCCTTCGTGGGTCTGGCCTGCTTACTTACCTCAGCTCCTTTTTCACCTCTTCATAGTCAGCCTGCTCTTGCAGCTTTTCCTCCAGTTGCTGAGGGGCAGAAAAACAAAGACCAAAAAAGTGACCCTGGCAGCACGGAGCCATTTAACAAGTCAACAGGCGACGCCACACGACAGGTGGCCATCTGTGCGCAGGGGCAGCCGAACCTCAGCGCCACCAGCTACTGCAGTAATTATCGAGTTTGTGCCATTAAAACAGCACTCTACATTTGTCAACCCGAACACCTATCCGGGGCCTCTGGTGCTGCAAAAAGCAGAATTTGCCTCGGAGTGCTAATGCGAAGAAATAAAACCCATACTGTGCGGCAGCCAAGGGGGAAATCAAAATCGGAGGGAAACTGTGAGAGCGGTGGCAAACTTTTATATAGTTCTGCAAATTCAATCGTGGGAGTAAAGAACAGCGGAAAAACTGAGAAAGTGATGAAAAAAGGGTCATACTTAATCACAGGAGTCAAACGGCACACAGTACGGCACTGTGCGCTCGCCTCTGCCCGAGTACATGTGGTCATCTTTTTCCATGACTACACCCAATAAAGCAGCAGGGTCTCCGTGGAGCACGCGATAAAGCTTCTGACCAATGAAACCGGCGCGTGGACGGCGGGGGAGGGGTGGAGCAATCCCCGCGACAGGTACGGCACGGCGCGGGCCCCTGACCTTGAGGGTGGAGGCCTTGGAGCTGAGCTGCTGCTCCAGCTGGGAGATCTGGCTGGCCGAGTTCTCGCGCAGCTTGCTCAGGCTGGTCTGCAGCCGCCGCACATCCTCCGCCAGCTGCACCACCTCCCGCTCCTTGGCGCTCAGCTCCACCTCCAGGCTCGAGCGGGACAGCACCTCAAGGGCCTGCTCCTGTGGACACCGATCACATACATGACAGCTTCGGGTAGCGCCGGTGCCGGTCCGAATATTCGGATGTCAGTTTGAACTCGCTGAATTGGTGCGGAGTTTGCATGCTCCCCCAATGTTTATACGCGGTCGGTTGGTTCGGTTTCCTTTCGCGGTCCAAAGTCATGTGCTTCAGGTGAACCGGTGTCTCCAAATTGCCCTTTGTGCGTGAATGTGCGTGAGGGATTGAGTGTGTGTGTTACGCTGCTGCGCAGTGTAAATGGATAAGTGATTTTAGAGAGTTTGGAGTAGTGTAGTTTATCAATAAAAGCGTCAGATACTAGATACTGCATGTGTTTATGGAGAGAATCCTGTGCTAAGCAAGTAAATGTAAATATACACAAGAGGCCTGCTTATATAATCGGACCTCTTGCTGGAAAAGCACTTATCGAAAAAGGATGTCGGAAGAATAGGTGGATGGACAGAAGGATGGATAAGCACTCTAATATGGACTACAAAATACATGATGTTCCTTTAAAGCTCACCAAAAACAAAATGCAGAACGAGTTCTGTGACGTCCTAAAATCGAGATAAATGTGATGAACTGAGACGCCTGATGAAATGGAGGAAAAACAAATATTATCCTACGTATTATTAAACAACAGGACGCCCATCGACACAGGGGTAAGGACTAGGTTTACCGCAGCGAAAAATGTGCATTTGTGGATTTACCAGCCTGTGGGAGCAAACAGGGGTTCGCGGGAAGAGCCTACCATATCGGGCGCCTTCTGGATCTGCGTGGCCAGCTGTAGGGACTTGTTGGCAGATGTCAGCTGCTCCCGCAGGGTCTCCGCCTCCCGTTCCGCCGCCTCCGCACGCTGCCCAAGAATGGGAACGTAGACACAGGTTAGCTTACTGTGCACCATAGTGTACGGGAGAACCGACGAGTACATCTCTTGGACCGAACTATTTGCCCTGCACATGAGTTACTGAAAATTCAATTATGCTCCACTGCCAGTCTGCAATCACCAAGCGCAGGTCAAACGCATCCCTGATCGGAACCTGTCAAGGCTGTATCTGATATGTAGGCAGCGAAAGTCTGCTCAAAACCAAGCTCGTTTGTCTGAGGAGCCCGCAGATCTTACTGAACACGCCAGCGGCGACGCCACGACGCTACCGCGGCCTGGCTTTTTCATACCCGCTCTCGTCGTCCCGAACGCTCCCATCCTCCTGAACAGATAAGTCGCAAAAACAAAATCCGATCCTTATCTCATCGTGGCCGGTTCTCGCCGTAGCAAGAAGCGAAACGCGCTCAACTGGAAGCGAAAGCTCCGTCTGTCATAAGCGAACCTAATGCTCGCTGCTGCCATAATCTACGCGAAAGCACTGTGCACGAACTATCAGATAACTTCAACTAAGTTTAAGATCTAAGAGGAGTGCTATTCAGTACAGTTCAGTTGTTTACAGTTTAGATGGGAGCTGCCTCCCACATGCTTTGTTTCTTTAGACACTACGGCGTCGCATGGTGTCGTGCAGGACCGATGGCACCGATAGCGGAAAAGGCAATGTTTTGCTGCTCGCCTCTTTCGGCAAAGCCTTCCTACGCCACCTCACCTCTCCAGTTAGGTTCAGATACAAAAATATGGGCCACAATTGCCTGGCGACGCAGCTCGAACCATGTACCTTCATTAGTCTGAGCGATACCGAGTCAGCACAAAACGTACCGTGCCCGGAATATGGACCCGAGCGATGAAAACGTTGGAGCTGTATGTGTCTAGACATGAAAAACAAAGCATACAGCAAGCATTCTTAATAATTAATCACATTTTAAAAGCAATGAAATATTCAACTTTTGGATGTTACGAAGCTAAAGTCGTCATCATCCTTATGGATTTATGGAAATGTAACATTTCCAGATGCTAAACACCCACAAATTAATTTTATTTCATTTGACAAATAACTGTTTCCACTGATTGTGAAATTATTTATGTAACAACTAGGTGTAATTTAATTGCTTAGGAGGAAAAATAAAAAGGAAAACGTGGGCAACACGAGCATACAAGAGATGCGAGCGAGGGATCGGCAAGGCCGGAGACGCGCACCTGTTTTTGTTACTTGGAGTATTAGTAGAAATATTAGAAATAATTTCAGTTCGCTTCTTAGTTGACGTTTTCTCCGAGGACGTTTCTCCAAGTGAAACTTGGACCCATTTAAGAGCAGTACGTCGTAATGGGAGCGTTCAAAGGGAGTACGGCGGAGCTCCCAGGGACTCCCACCGCGAGCTCAGTTTAGTCCTTAGCCACCTGCAGCCGTCCCTGTCCGTACATTCAGACTTGCCAATTCTGCAGTAGAAGCACGGCGGAGTCTTCTACCGAAACACGAGTCGTACTCAACGCTTCGGGACCGCGGCGGCTCTGGCCATTAAAGGAACGAGTCATACGTGACTGACCGAACTGGCTAGGAAAGTCACTTCTGTCCGCTAATTTAAGGGGACGGAAACTGAAAAGACATTTCGCTTTCATATGGAAGCGAGGCAAGAAACAATTTAATTAGCCTCCTCTACAGACTTCCTCGCAATCTGAAATAAAAAGTCACTTTCTGTGGACCTAGTGGAGCAGAGCTTCTTAATCCTGGTCCCGGGGACCCGATGTGAACGCCGGGTTTTGTTCCAAATAAGATCTTAATTAGGCAGGATTGAGATGTTAACAGTGCTGCTTTCGCTTTGACTGTTATTGAAACTTATCTGTGAACAAACACACATTCAATTTGTGTCTTTGTGCCTCAGACAAATTAGTCGTGCGATATTAATTAAATTCCGAAGCGCTGCGATGTTTTAGGGCCAAGTACTTTACCGGATGAAGAGTCACTCAAAATATACTGCTCAAAAAAATTAAAGGAACGCTTTGAAAAGACATCAGATCTCAATGGGGGGGGGGAAAAAAAAAATCATGCTGGATATCTATACTGATATGGACTGGGTAATGTGTTAGGAACGAAAGGATGCCACATCGTTTGATGGAAGTGAAAATTATCAACCTAGAGAGGGCTGAATTCAAGGACACCCCGAAAATCAAAGTGAAAAAATGATGCGGCAGGCTGGTCCATTTTGCTGAAATTTCATTGCAGTAACTCAAAATGATACTCAGTAGTTTGTATGGCCCCCACTTGCTTGTATGCATGCCTGACAACGTCGGGGCATGCTCCTAATGAGACGACGGATGGTGTCCTGGGGTATTCCCTCCCAGATCTGGACCAGGGCATCACTGAGCTCCTGGACAGTCTGAGGTGCAACCCGGCGGCGTCGGATGGACCGAAACATAATGTCCCAGAGGTGTTCTATTGGATTTAGGTCAGACGAGCGTGGGGGCCATTCAATGGTATCAATTCCTTCATCCTCCAGGAACCGCCTGCATGCTCTCGCCACATGAGGCCGGGCATTGTCGTGCACCAGGAGGAACCCAGGACCCACTGCACCAGCGTAGGGTCTGACAATGGGTCCAAGGATTTCATCCCGATACCTAATGGCAGTCAGGGTGCCATTGTCTAGCCTGTAGAGGTCTGTGCGTCCCTCCATGGATATGCCTCCCCAAACCATCACTGACCCACCACCAAACCGGTCATGCTGAACGATGTTACAGGCAGCATAACGTTCTCCACGGCTTCTCCGGACCCTTTCACGTCTGTCACATGCGCTCAGGGTGAACCTGCTCTCACCTGTGAAAAGCACAGGGCGCCAGTGGCGGACCTGCCGATTCCGGTGTTCTATGGCAAATGCCAATCGAGCTCCACGGTGCCGGGCAGCGAGCACAGGGCCCACTAGAGGACGTCGGGCCCTCAGGCCACCCTCATGAAGTCTGTTTCTGATTGCTTGGACATTCACACCAGTAGCCTGCTGGAGGTCATTTTGTAGGGCTCTGGCAGTGCTCATCCTGTTCCTCCTTGCACAAATACTGGATACCGGTCCTGCCGATGGGTTAAGGACCTTCTACGGCCCTGTCCGGTTCTCCTAGACTAACTGCCTGTCTCCTGGAATCTCCTCCATGTTCTTGAAACTGTGCTGGGAGACCAGCAAACCTTCTGGCAATGGCACGTATTGATGTGCCATCCTGGAGGAGTTGGACTGCCTGTGCAACCTCTGTAGGGTCCAGGTATCGTCTCATGCTACCAGTAGTGACACTGACCCTAGCCAAATGCAAAATTAGTGAAAAAGAGTCAGAAAAGATGAGGAGGGAAAAAATGTCAGTGGCCTCCACCTGTAAAACCGTTCCTGTTTTGGGGGTCGTCTCATTGTTGCCCCTCTAGTGGACCTGTTGTTAATTTCATTAACACCAAAGCAGCTGAAACTGATTAAAAACCCCCTCTGCTACTTAACTGACCAGGTCAATATCCCAGGAGTTTAACCGACTTGATGCTATACTCTGATTAAAAACTGTTCCTTTCATTTTTTTTGAGCAGTGTATATTATTGCGTTTTGGTTTATTACTATTTTGAACTACCGGAAGAAGCATGATTAATCAAATATTGAGCCAATATTGTTTACCTACCGTATTTAACACACCAAAAACATTTCTATTACAATGGGACAGCTTCCAAAAGTCATTCTGTCCAAGTGTGCATTTAGCCAAAAAAAGACCTTTTATTTAAAAGAACTGAAGGCAGCATGTGCAGCAGATGCGTACGGGCACCATCACATTACTGGAGCACCATGATATTAGAGAAGCGGCGCATTAATGAACTAGCATGGTAAAGCCTCATAACAGAAGTGGTCCCCAACTTATGATGGGGTTACATTTCGCGAAACCCATCGTAAGTTGAAAGTGCATTTAATGCACCTAACCTGAGGAACATCATAGTCTAGCATACGTGCAATGAACAGTACGGGCTTGTCGCCTTCGTGCTGGGCAATTATCTTCAGTTTCTCCTCAACAGTAATTGCCTTCCTGTTCTTCTCACCACTAGCAGCAAAGACAGATGGGTATTATTATGGGTGCACAAAACAACGTAGATACAGGGGGTATCTGTACAGGGACTGCGTGGCAGACTGGGAGATGCGGACCGCTGCCGCTGCCCAGCATCACGAGAGTATAGTACCGTTTCTCTCTTGCCCTAGAAAAAAAAATCTAAATTCAAAACTCAAAGTACGCTTTCTACTGAGCGTCTATCGCCAGCTCACCATCGTAAAGTCGAAAAAAATCGTAAGTCAAACCATTAAATCAGGGAGCATCTGTACTGGAACACTACCTGATCAGAGCACCATTCTAGTGAAGTCGCACGTTACTGGAACACAAATCTGGTGAAGCACCACATTAGTGAAGCACCAGACTGGTGCAGCCCCATGATTTTTGGAGCTACATCTTTATGGGAGATCAGATGTGGAATGCAAAGGAGCTGTAAGACATCAGCAGAAAAGTTGCAGCCATGCTTTCATCTAGCCTCATTATTGCTGTCATTGGTGCGCTACCTACTGTGCCACCTTAAAGCACAGAAAACTGTATAAAAAGAAAAAGAGAGGAAATGGGAGCAGAAATATATGTTATGTATAAATAAATCTGAATAGTCTTAAAGCTAGATTTTAAGGTGTCCTGAGTGGTTTTGACATTTCAGGGATATTTTCTCAGTGTGTAAAATTAAGGAATTTAGTATGTTTGGTGAAAAATTAGTGAACCTTTAGGGCTTTTGTCATTTAAATGAATGAGAAACCGAGAGTTTGACTAGAATTCACCTTACGAGCACATTTTCAGAACGGATTTCGATCCTTATGTGAGGGAAGCCTCTACAAATAAAACACAACATGTAGATTCATTCTGTGTCAAATTCTCCGAACAGGCAAACCTTTCAATACCGAGTCTTGTACAAATACATATTTCCTAAAACTTGTTGGCACAGGTCCAACGGAACACAAGCTGAATATTTTCCTTCGGGCTTTATTCATTTTTCAACTTGGCAAGCCTTCAGTAACATCAAATTTGTTACATTAACGTAAAAAGTTCGGAAGCGGCAAGCACAGACTCACCTGATTGGCCTTCTCGAGGTCACTCATGACAACCTCAATCTCATCGGCCCTGGGGAGAAGAGGTGTAAAGTCAACATTAGATTACTCCGGTGATTTGGAGCAGTACCGGTGCAGATGGACAGCGGTCCGACCCTTGGGGAAAATTTGGATTTCGCTCTGGGGCTTTTATGTGCACGCTGGAACAAATCAGAATTGGGTAAGAAGTATCGTGTTGACTGATGCTGCACACGGTGTAAAATTTGAACACATGGACTGTGGACCGCAGGAACATGGACCTCTACCTTTGTGCTCAATCACACCCATGATTATTAACTTGTAAAAATGTTTCATAATATGTAATGTATGAAAGCTCCCATTTAGCAAACAGAAGAAATGTGTGGTATTACATCGCTAACACAACACTTCTGGCTTATGATGAAAAAACCTCAATAGGAAAATAAAACCTGTCTGAGACAAAAAAAGAAGTTTTTTCTGTGTCCCATAGCGTCCTTAGCCCTGAAGCAGGCAATGAGATGGATGTTGTGGATCCAGTATGCGATTTCAGGGTGTTTGCCAAGACATCACTGGAGTGGCTGTGATTTGTAGAGGGTGGACAGCATGGTGGAGTTTCAGGCCATTTCCAGTAATGTGCGCTATACTAGTTATTAGGGAAATCAGCGAAGTGAAGACAAAGTCGAGCTCATTAGGTCCGACAACTGCGAACTCAAAACTCTGACAGGCAACAGACACACTGGAGAAAAACTGACACTTTCCATTGAGTCGCACTGGTGTCAAAACCTAGGTATTGTTGTTGATACCGTTTGAAGTTTCATATCAAAAATAAAACGCCAAATTTAACTAGGCATTCAGGCACTGTGGAACAGTGGAAAAGAAAATCCCGCACCCACTCATATTTAGCCTGGGGAAAGTGAAAAGAGAGGTAAATTGAAGGGAACATTTCTCAACACAAGATTGGGAGGAGCAACAAATGGTAAGAAAACGGCAGAGCATTATCAGCCGGACACATGGCGAGACGGAACGTCCTGGTGGGACACAACACCAGCGGCACATGCCACTAAAGCCTCTCAGTTACACCTTAATCCCAGGAGGCTGTGGGCTCTGAAGCCCTGGCTGGAGGTATGTGCCTGGTCCACATCAGATGAGCCAGTGGCGAAACACAGGGATTACACTAATATAGCCTTTAGGCCCCCCTTAATACACACTAATCTGATAGAACATTTACAGTCCAGTTAGTGGACAGCAGCATCCTGGAAATGGCTCAGCTGAGGGGCCTTTATTCTATGCTCACTTGCTTAGTGAGGGGCCAAACAAGTTCCCCATGGATCAGGGCTTGAGCCATAAAATACCTCTCTGCCAAAAACCCATGAGTACATGCAAGATGAGTTCAAATTCTGCCTGCAGTTCCATTGTGCCCCTACAAAACGGTGGTGTCGTAAGTGCACCTGGTCTGTGGAGATAGAAATAAGTGCTATGGTGGTTAAGAGATCATACCCTCTGAGCAGAGGACTGCAGGCTCTATAACCGCTGAAGGGAGAACTCAAAAAGCTTAAAGGTTTAGAAGGAAGTGGGACAAAGTCCCTTGATGAGAGTAGTCTTCCCTCACCTTATAAAAGTAATCTGTTGATGATAAAACCTCGGGAAGGTGAATACTCAAGACGCAAGTTCCATTAGTCTCAGTGTTAAAAGTTTTCAAACAGTAACTGCCAAGACTGACACCATTTATCTTAAAATACAAGGCTTATAAAAAGTAAAAAGCCGTAAATAACAGGTTAGAGTTGCTGCCTTTGGATCCGAAGGTCGCGGGTTCGATCCCCACCTCCGGCTGTAGCACCCTTGAGCAAGGTACTTCGCCTAAAAATTGCTCCAGGAGAACTACGCAGCTGTATGAACGTATATAACTGTAAGCTTGTAACTGCAATAATCATAACCTTAATATCGTAAGTAATATTGTATAAATCACTTTGGAGAAATGCGTCAGCTAAATAAATGTAACCACTCCCTGCTTGGAGTTTTCCTGATTTTTTTACTATTTACAACATTGAATCACAAAGGATTTAATTGTGCTTTTTTGACACTGATCAACATACTGTAAAATCAAAAGAATTTCTACAAATTAACTTCAGTGCAAATATAAAAGACAAAATACCCGAGTGCACAGGTATTCACCCCTTCAAGACTAGTATTAAGCAGAGGCAGCTGTCCCAGTCATTATAACCTTGAGTTTGTTCGGAGAGGTCCGTATCAACTTTGCACGTCTTGACACTGTACTTTCGGCCAGTTCCTCTTTGAAAAGGCAAATACGATGAAAGTGACCACAATTATGTCAATAGCTGCATAAGATATAACACAAGACAGTTTCTATACTCTGGAGTACTGTATGGCAGTGCACCTGCACTCATTCAGCTGTTTTGTTGTCATTGCACACCATACACTCACACTCTAACAAAGGAAACACACACAGTAATGGTGATGGGTAGAAATCCTGTTAATTTGCTATCTCGTAGTACCTTGTGCCCAGACCTTTTGTGTATGTGTTTGGGCTCACGCTCCTCCACCTCTGTCCGCTTGGTGGTCCCGTGCACGAAAGGTAAAGCATGGAGGTTCTCGGTTCTGGCTCCGTTGCGGTGGAACGACCCCCCCCCCACTCAGAACTGCTGAATCTCTGTCCACATTTAAAAAGGATCTTAAAACTCACCTCTTCCAGACTCACTTCGCCCATCATCTCTTAAGTTCATGTAAGGTGTAAATGTTCATGCACCATAACTTTAAGATCATGTCTGGATAAACCTTTACGCAGATACTCCTGCAATGTAATCGTAAATGTTTATATATATATTTAAAAAACATATCAGGAAGGAATCGTGGTTATTCTGATAACGTTTTATGCAGCTACTTGTGTGATGAAAATTGGTTCATATGGTGGAAAGAAAGAAACTAACTGCACTTAAGAATCACACGTCTGCATCTAAGTCTCTCTTTCTCCTAATGTAACACACACATTGTATTTTCAATGAGATGTACGTCGCTTTGGAGAAAAGTGTCTGCTAAATGAATACATGCAAACGTAATATGTTTGTGCAATGGAAAATAAATCAAAAGAAATCAATGAAAACACACACACACACACAGTCTGAACCGCTTGTCCCATACGGGGGTCGGGGGGAGCCGGAGCCTAACCCGGCAACACAGGGCATAAGGCTGGAGGGGGGATGGGACACACCCAGGACGGGACGCCAGTCCGTTGCAAGGCACCCCAAGTGGGACTCGAACCCTAGACCCACCAGAGAGCAGGACCCGGTCCAACTCACTGCACCACCACGCCCCCCTCAATGAAAACAGCTCAGCTGAATTTAGGTTCTCAGAACAAACTGATATCTTTTGAACAGTCCATAATAGGGGTTATGGTTATGGACATTATAACAGGTGAAACTAGTAAAGAAGAAGTAATGGAGGTTGAGAACTTAATGCAGCACAAGGCAGACTATAACTGAGAAGAGAACTGCCCGGTGCATCTGGTGTCATGCTGCTCAGCTGTGCAAAACCCAATTCTGGAAGTTGCCACTAAGCCAACGAAGGGGTACCAAACGAAACTCCTCTTAAAGTCGAGTTCTCATAATCACAATGGGCATGTTTTGAGGGATGACCATATCTGTTAAAAAAATAATAATTTCACACTACCTAAAGCAGCACCTTGTCTGTTTTTAACCATTAAGCCCTATAAAAATTTGTGTATATTATATACTGCTACACACCAGTAAATCTAAATAGATATGTACTCTGCTTGTGAAAAACATTTACTACTGCCTGAGTCTTTCTTCAACGCATATTTCCAGCACAATTCTTCTCAAACATCTCTTCTGCACTCTTCCCCCCCCCCCCCCCCCCCCACTTGCACAGTCTCACAGTGTCCTCTGTGTCCCAGCTGCCACAACAGAGCTCTGCCCACAGAGAAAATAATCTCCAAACATTCTCGAAAGGGACGAAATACTGTATCGTGCAATGTTCTCTAAGCCTTTTGCCTCTTTAAACCAAGACCCAAACAGAAAAAAAAAAAAAAAAAAATCAACAACCTTTGGCTACATGTTTGGTGGCTGTCAAAAATAGACATGAAATGTTCCTAGTATCTTATATGTGGCTATGCTGGGTTTTAAATAATTTCTGAACAAGCCAACACCTTAACCCACGTCGGTGAACTACAGCGTGCCACTGTAAACACAGTAATTATTTATATTCAGAGTTAAAGGCATAGGTAATTTAATGAAGGGGTAGGGAAATCAATAAAATATTAAGAGAACCTAAAAGTCCTGAAAGTGCTAAGCGTCGAAAGCTCATTGGGTTCCAAAGACATTCCAAAAAAAGTCGAGCGCTGCTGAAGGCCCCTGGCGTTTGTCGCTGCTTTACCGCACAGTTGTGATGTTATATATGGTGATTAAAGTACGAAGCACAGCACATTCAGTACACTGGCTCCTTCCGCACGCTGAAAACTGCCAAACGTACGTTGATCACTTTAACGGCAACATCTAATCACAGATAATTCTATTTAAACATATCAACTAGGCCGTTTTGGGGACTTTTAAGTACACGGAACTTTTTAATGAATGTTTTAATGAAAGCTCCAACGCTGCCAAGACGTTCATTATGATATTTATGGTATCAATAATGCAGCCGGCCACTGCGTCCTCGCGGTGACGCTAATGTGGTTTGGCTGCGGTTCCTGATATGATAGCGTAATAAAACTGCAAACGCCCAGGAAGGTCAAACCTCACCAAAGCTGAAATCACAGCCATAAATGCGCGTTTGTTTTAGCGGTTAAAAGCATTTGTGCATTTACGCAAAGCAATGCATTCCCGCAGCCGCTGCCAACAACGGAAAAGCTTTCACGGCACCTAATGCTTGATATTAACCAGATAGGAACAAAACGGGTATTAACGGTAAGCGCTCACTGACACTAATGCAACCCAAATTTGATAGTTTAATCAAGGTACAGATGCAAAGTATTTTAAATACCTTTGGATTTGCCTGGATTTTTGAATTAGACAGGAAATGCAACAGTATTCCAAAGGAGATCAGCGATTAGGTTTTTTTTTTTTTCTTCTTTTAATATTAAATGACAGTGTGTGATCTGTGATTTCTGTAATCACATGAAATCCACCAATACTTAACCAAATCCATACTGGTACAAGGGAAACAGTTTCTACAGTTTCTAGACTCGGCGAGTAAGAATGGAAACTAGGCACAGGAATCGGTTACGTGCAGTAGAAGACAAAATCATCGATTTAAATTTCTTTCTAACACACCCTAAAACCTTGTAATGTGTATTTACTGTTCTATTGCATTTAACAAGGAAGGTATAATGCAAAGTCTCTGCAGCATTATGGAAAATTAAGTACGAGGGTTACAACTGTACTCTTACAAGCCATCTCCAAAGGGACATGAGGGACATGCGGCACACTTTCACTTGGATGAATCTTCTTTGGCTCGAACACCAGCTTTCAGAGAGAGAAAAGCCTGCAGAATGGCAGCTCCTCGATGGGCCACCAAAATACTGAAACATAAACTGTAAAAAAACTAAAATATTAACACTTAAACACTAGACAAGCAATCGAGCTTTTCAGGACTGAAATCAAAACACTGCACTAGCATGAAAGCACAAAACAGCACCAATATATTGAAAAACATACAAAAATACTAAAACATATACAAAATGCTTTGGAGTTTTATTCATTTTCACTGCTGTTCGAACTCTACTAGTTGCGAGCCTCTCTGTCGGGAAGTTCACATGAACAACGTACACACAAACACACACAATCAAACCTCGAGATATACCTGTTTGAGTTACGAGAATTCAGCCCCGTGAAAAGTTTCATTTCATTCTCCTACTTTGACTTTCGAGGCATTTACGGGGATCAAGTTTAGATTTCGCTCACCTTCAGAAAGCTTAGCAGCATGAAGAATTTACATTTCTTCACTCTAAAGTGGCTTACATTGTGACTTACAATGTTACCATATATACATCAGAGCATGCACACACTGTCAGTTCAGAGTGATCAATTCAGCATAACCATGTCTTTGGACTGTGGGAGAAAACTCATGCAAATACAAAGGAGGACATGGAAACTCCACAGAGTTTGGGGGGATTGAATCCATATCAAATCACACAGCCCAGGTGCTGTGAGAGACCATAACTCATTCATTGAGAATGAAATCATTTGCATTGTTTTCATTCATTTCTTTACTGGTCTTTTTTGCATTAAAGGTTGAATTAAAACACTCTGAAGACCCTGCATATGAATATTTTGTTTGTAAGCGTTTGTTAAGTCTATGGTGCGTAATATCATAACTCAATGATGGCAGGCAAACAGCCATACAGTACTATGGAGTAATTAATGAAGGGAAACCGCCTTGTTATGTTGTGCTGTGATATCACATGTTAACTACTGAAGGAACTGTGTCAAATTTAATGAGATATGGTAATAGTTATGATAAGTGGGTGTCAATTTTGAGGCTCAGAAATACATTAAATTTGAAGTCTTTCACTTACGAGAAATCACCTTATGAACTATTTTTAAATGTGAAAAGGTAGCAGAAGGTTCTCTGTCTTTAGATGTGTGTGTGTGTGTATAAAAACCCACTGAAAGTAAATTATTTGCATATACATGGCAAGTATCCTCAATGGCCAAGACTTAAGCTTTGACATGCAAAGCAGGAACCCAACCCCTGCTGCCATTTCTGTATCCAGGATAAAATAGACTAAATAAAGGTTTATATTACAAATTGAAGGGGGGGAGATTACAAAGAATTAAACAATAAGTAAACATTTCTATGGATCACATGTCAGAGTAATGTTTCAGTCTCCAGGTAACGCTCTGCTATATTGAACAGCAATGACAGCACAACTATGGGGCCTGCGTTGGGGGAGACTACTAGAACAAATAGGCGAAAAGCTGATGACTCGTCCAATTCTTGTGTATGTTAGAGTACGCCAAGTCACATGTGGGAGCCATTCCAAAAATGAGTGTCCTAGGGCCTGGCGGGTCTGACAGATACCATAGCATGGCACAGAATGCAATACCTTCTACCTCCGATGCCTTCTGACAGAACTGAACATGACTGCGAGGCTGTGAAACAAAGAGCACCCTGGAAGGAAGCACTACATACCCAGTATGCCTCATGCTGAGCCTTGGTGATTCATTTATCTAAGAAGAAGTGTGAACGGCTAAGGAGTAAAAAAGCCCACACAGTGATGTGGCTTGATGAGTTGTGTAATTCTAACTGAGCAATCAAAGAGGCTTTCCAGCTTGATTTTATTTATTAATTGGGGCTGATGAGCCGAAGCTGGGGATGCAAACGATCTTAGGGGTGAAGTACTTTCTCATTCCTTCGGAGAAGGCTTTTTAATCAACATGGTGAAATGTCAGCACTTGTAGGCGACCTCTACAACATTGTACTGAAACCCATAAGATACATCTGGCCCCAAACAATCACATATGAGCTGTTTTTTCATGTGGCTCTACAGAAGGTCCATGGACCTCATGCTGCTGAGATGCTGTGCATTGAGCAATGACGAGGAAAGGTTCTCCCAACAACCAAAATACAGGGTCACGCATGGCCTGAACAACACAGTGTGATACGGCAATGTTGGGCACCAGCTCCTGTCCAATGTTCTGAAGACCCCATGGTTTGAAAGCTGTTTCCTTTTCAATTTAGAGTCCTAGAACCCAAACACACAGGGCCCAAACATACAGGTAAACTGTATAGACAGGTTTTGAACCATTTGATAAGAATAACCTGTTCAGTCAGATATGTTAAAACCTTGTTAAAATAGTCTGTACACAAATAAGATTCAATGTATTTCATTTTACCAGAGCAAAGTAACACACTTGTTCACTCACACCCTTGAGACAGTTTAGAGTCAACAATACACCTGAAACGGCTCTCCTTGAACTGTGAGAGGAAGCCGGAGCACTTGGAGGAAAACCACCTGAAGAAGAGGAGAACATGCAAAGTCCACACTGATGGAATGGGGATCAAACCCAAGCTGATCATAAAACCCAAGGACTGTGAGGCACCGGTGCAATCTGCTGCAGCATCCAAAACCCAGTTGCTAAATTAGCTTGTGCAGTACCGAGAAATGCAAGGACATGGGCAATGAGTGTGCCTCAATGAAGGTGTCCCTGTCCACACTTCCAGCCCAGACCAGGCTGGACAAGGGCAGCTGCTGACCTTTCCCTCGTCGCACATGTCGGAAATGAGAGGTTAACCCTCGGGTCAGTCGCGGCGGCCGGGAAACAACCGGACACCCAATGAGCTGTCCGTAATCCCCTCTGCCCCCACCCTCGCCTGCTCTCATATCCTGTGTTCCTGCCGTAGCCCAAATCCCCAGGGGCCCACACGACATTTCACAGATTTAGCCCATTAGATTTTAATTTTCCCCCTCCTCCACCACTGCCTCTGCTCAGAGAAGTCTGTTTACCTTCCGCCGCCTTCTTCAGTTTTTTTTCCCCCCTCTCCTGCAGTTGCTTAACCTTTTTGGAGAGGGAGCAACAAAACGGCCCCAGGGGCCAGATTCCTGCACTCAGTTCCCTGACATAAAGCAGGCAGCGAAGGAAGAGGGCTCATGCTGTGTTCACACTGCCCTTCTCACCACACCCTTCACCCACCTAGCTGCGATGAAAAAGAACACCTTGTCATTTCTGTCGTTCCATCCTACGTGGCTATCAAATTCCACAGAGAGTAAACACTCAGTGCCACGGAAGCTCCGATGATCAATGATTTCACCAGAGGACTATTTGTTGGAACAAGCATGACATGGATTGCTTCACTGTATGTGAAGACATCTGCAGTCACCTTACAGCAGTAATGCCACTGCTTATCCCCCTTTTGGGGTTTTGCTTGTTAAGGAGGCTTTCACAGCTCTGCCCTTCAGCAGTACTGTCGGTGTGGCCATCTGCCATTAGTCACTGCTTGGTTAACCTCAGGATTAGGGACCAAAAACCCTGCTCTAACTGCACTTGCCCACTATCCGTGTGATTGTTCGACATGTTCCGCCCCAGGAGGTCCTATGACCGATACCGTTTTAGCAAAACTGTTGAATAAAAGCAATACGTAGTAATGTCCGTACGAATTTGTTGAAATAAAAACAGACATCAAAAATAAGCACCAAAGTTGCAAAATGAAAACCTGTAAATTATTTTAAAAAATGTGTGATAAATTCTTAACTTTGTCCATGATGTCATACGATTGAGAAGGTACAGAACACTATAATGTATGTTTTAAGTCTTTGTAAATAATGAATATCGGTATTTACTCACTGTATGCCTGTAAGGAATACACTGCGAGAGAAGAGGCCAAAATCATCAGTAGATTGTGCAAGTAGACCTGAGTGTGAAACACATTCTTGTGAGCTTGGTCCCTACAGTGAGCGTTAGTGAACGGTCCAAAACTGGCGCGGTCACGAAAGCGCACCGCTGATGGCTGCATATGACGCGACCTGCACGACAACTGTGTTCCTCCACAGCAATAAGCCGTGCCTAGAATATTTTCACAGAGAACTGGAGACATTTGGATGTGTCCTTAGTAAACAAATAAGTAAATAAAACAAGGTGGCACTGAGGGCAGAGGGTGGCGTGCGAGCTGAGCTGTCAGACCCAGGAGCTCTGGTTGGAATTGTGACCATAGTGGATGCCGTGTGAATGAAACAAAAGGGAATGCAGGGCTCCCAGTTCCCATTCTGGTAAATGAGCAGCTGCTAGCGGGTAGAAATATGGCTGCTGGGAAAACAGAAAATGGAAATGAAATGCAGCCAAATGGCTGCTGTGTGTGTCACATGGACGCTGACATGGCGACAGGGGATGGGACAAACAAAGCTGACATTTAAATCTTGGCTGAGGGAGAGACTGATGGAACTGGACAGACATTGATGGGCTGCTCATCTGAACGGCAACTGCATGAGAGTTTATGCACCACAAAGCCTGCTGTTGGCTCTGCTGCTCTAGTTGGGGCCTTGCGGTTATGGATGTGAACCGGTCTGGCACAGCAGGGTCACCAACGCACCTCACCCTGCCACTGGCCACAAAGTGAGAGAGTTGCCCGAGGGAAAAGACAAGCATGGGAGCACATGCAAACCTCTGATTTAAATAGCTCCCTACCAACAGGACATCAATGTTTAAACAGTGTGAAAGCACGGTGAAAGCACGGTGCAGGCACTTTCAACGAGCAACACGTGAGAGGAACTATGGCTCTTCTTTCCGGAATGTGCAGGTTGTACAGCGAGGCGTTAAAAGGACAGAGCAGAAGATGCAGAGCAACACACTCGATCTGCTTCCAGCTTCTCCTCTGATGTTTCGATTGAAGGATGGAGATGGCGGTCCCAGTTGTGAACACTGAAGCTGGTGAGCAGTTGTTCAGGAAGCAAGATGTTCTACCAAGGTCTGTAGAGGTACAGGAGACCTGCGGCCAAGTGAGGTCGCCGACCTCCCACAGACCCCCTAAGCAGGTCACTTGTAACCACATTCTGACAGAACAGTCACTATTTGCTGCAATTCTTCATCCACAGTCTTCCCGAGAACATTTTCATGGATTCTGCTCATATGTTACACTTCACGACTGTAAGGGATCAACAAGATTTGGGACCGGCAGCTCTCTATTTACGGGTGCCAAACATCCTGCGACTGACCATTCACCATCTGAGCACCAAGTAGAAACAGATTTTCCTCCTCTCGCAAAGAGCTTGAGGAAATGCCAACATCTCCAGCCAAAGACATGGAGCATCACCCAGGGTGCTTGAGAACTTATGAGTGACAAGCCATACCCAACTGAAAGAGGATGCAGAAAGAGAGCTCTGCCTTCACCACAGCACAGAAAGACATCAATATATACAATAGAATCAATCACCGAACACACAAAACGTTACCAGAATCCTGCTTTCCTGGAGTCTACAGAAACAACCCGGCACTCCAAACCCTACTCCTAGAAGAAGAGGCGAATCAGTAAACCTGCACTTATCTTCCTTAACAACAGCACGCCAACCTGGCTTCCATTATAGGATAGAGACTGTGCAAAAATCCAAGCTGGTTGTGTAATGTCTGTTTATGTCCGTGTGTGTGTGTGTGTGTGTGTGTTTGTGCACGATTCTGTGCGTGTTCACATCTGTGTGGGTCTGTGGAACACGCAGCTGCTCTCTAGACAAAAGGTGGTTTTTCCGAGCTACCGTACCAACATAAGCAGCCGCTGTCACCCTACCTCCGAGGTATTCTGTGAACACATTACCAATGCAGAAATATAACCTCACGCAAGATCCTCTGTCTTGTTGACAGGGGGGGATAATGAGCCCAGCGGCCGACTAAGAAGCGTGGTGAGGGTTTCGGAAGCTCGCGAGTGTCCACCAGAGGCCTGGGACATGGAGGGTTAAGTCTGCATGCAGAAGCTTGCTCTCTGTTCAGCCAAGTGGCAAATGGGGAAGGTGGGGGGGGGGGGGCAACCATGCTGATCAGGAGCTGTGTAGTGGAGCCGCGCATTAAAATATCACATGGCAGCGTTCTACAGAGCTGGGCCTTCCCGTCTGCCTCAGTGGAGAGCCAGAGGTGGCGTTTGGAGGGGGTGTCAGCGGGAGGTCTGCAAGGATTGGAACAAAAAAAGGAAAAAAAAAAAACAAGGAGGAGCAGGGCAGCGATGTTAGGTACCTCATGGGCCTCTATTAATGATCACATTCCTCAACAAGCCTATCAGACACACGGAGGAGGATGAGGGGCCCAAAACAAACCAGGGAACAAACCGTCAGTGTCCACTGCCCCACCCCCCAGTCACTGCGATATACTGGCGTGAGGAAGGGGACGCAAGGCTGTAGAGGGTAGCGATCCCAGACCTGAGAGAAGGGGAAAGATGGAGGAACAAAGACAGTAGAGAGGCGCCCCACAGAAAACAAAGGAAAGATCAAAAGCCCAAACAGCCCCTGACACGTCAATCCCACAACTTACAGTAACGCAGTGCAACATCTACCATAATGCGTTACCGCGCTTCAAACACGCCAAGATCCACGAGCTAAAGTTCCACATGATGCAATAATAATTTAACTGTGGCGTTACACCCATCTTCCGGAGGGTGTGCAAAGCTAGAGATGCTCCCGCGGAGAAATAATGGTATTAATGGTATGAATACCTCGCCTCAGTGACACAGGGAGTCTTTCTTAGAGCTAGGGTTGAAGACGGGGAGGGCAGGGGAAGAGATCAAAGAGGGTGAGACAGGCCTCCTCCCTACCCCTCTGGCCATTACCACAGGACTTCAGAGGCCAGCTTCCGCACGTCCTACACGAGCCATCCCCTGCCCCGCCAACAGTCCATGTGAGGACCGGCCGAAGCAGCGTAGGGACACGTGGGTCCATGACGGGAAAGCTGGGATTATACAACCTGGTGCACTGCAGTGAACATCAAAAGATGCTGAAAACCAAAAAAAAAAAAAAAAAAAAAAAAAAACACAAGTGGAGGGTAGTGCTGCAGGTTAGGGATGCTGTGACAGACTGCAATGATCCCACAGAGCTACACTGTGGTGTGCCAAGTTGGCTGGATACTGGATGGGCAGCAGTGAGGAACAACTGGGCCTCCAATCCATGGTTTTTTTTTTTTTTTTTTTTTATCAGAAACCCTTCAAATTAAGACACAAAGCATCTGTCAGCCTTGAGGACTGAACTCCAGAGCTCGTGGTGTGTAATCTGCCACGTCGCATATGTGCTGCATGCAGGATTCGGCACCTTACAAAAGAGTCCGGGTGAGGAGCGGCCGCTCTCTTGTTCATTCGCCCAGAAATGCTCCTCGAGGTCTCGCATCGTGTTCCGGGCTGCGATGAGCCGAAACCTGCCACGATCGCCGCGCCTTGTAACAACACTTCCGAGGATCACTCGCCGCGCGCCTCGAAAACCCCGCTGAGTCGCTGAGGGAGGCCTTTCATTACGAACCTGGGCCACAGTTTATTACCCTCCCTTTGTAACGTCACAGTTCTCAGACTAGGTCAAGACTTGCAAGAGGGAGAGGGAAAAGAAAAACCATGGTTGGTTTGTCTCAGCTGACACAGGAAAGTAGACGGACTTGGTCATGTCACAAAGAACAGAGAGAGATTGACCACTTCATTCAACATACACAGGACAAGATGTTATACCCCATGCATATTTATCAACGGCTGTACACAAAGATCCAGTCCAACCAACATGAAGCCACAGAGAACATCCAACGTAGCCAAGACATCTCCATGACCCAAGACCATGAAGCTTAGCTACCTTCTTCAACAAACCAACAAATCCAAACCACCGAAGCCACCAAACCAACACACCGAACCCACCGACCCCACCAAACCCACACATGAAGAACATTTAACGTGAAAAAAATGGAAATTTTTTTCTCTTCAGGCAATGTCGTAAGAGGAGAGGGGAAATAAGGCGGGACCAGAGAGGATGGGGAGACAAAAGGGACGAAGGAGGCCAGGGAAGAGACGCAGAAAAGCAGAAGATGACAAAGAGGGTGCGGACAGATGACGGGAGTGAAGATGAAGGGACGGACGGGGAGAAGAAAGTAGAGCGCGGAACAGCGAGCTCAGGGCACAGAGGCGCAGTGGGCACCAGGCCTCCCGAAAGCGACGTTCCGGGCTCCCGCTGGTGCCGTTTTGGGGAGGGGAAGGGGAGGAGATGTTTTCCAGGGTTCGCTTTTCAGCCCAAACGTAATTAGCCCTTCGAGACCGAACAAGGATCCATTGATGAGGTACAAGGCGTTCTGTCTGTGTCTGAGGCGGCGACGTCTGGCCGCCGCGGCGCTCGCTAATGAGGGGGATCTCCGCGCTGCCTCCAGCGAGTCCCGATCGCGCCCCTCGCAATGCCACGCACGCCAGCCCACGGCGACACAACCCGGTTCCTGCCTCGTTTTGTCATCTTTGCCGCGAACGCAGATAAAATCTACAGAAGGAATTCCAATCGGGCCTCTATGTTTAAAAGCCAATTAACAAATCCCTCTCCTCTTATCAAATTCTTCAGCGCTTAACGTTTATTGAATATGGGCAGCGCCACATTTCAAGTCGCCGGTTCAAATCCAATTTAAACGGGGGGGGGGGGGGGGGGAATCTTGAGAGATGTGAGAAAATAATACGTGTCCCAGAGGAATACATTGAGGCAGTCAATTGAATTTGCTTCATATAGGACATGCGCTCACACGTGCAATTGAAAGCAAAAAATTCAATTAGGACCCAAAATGCCGGCCAATTTCTAATTCCTACCAGCATCGTTCTCGCAGTCCTCGGTGGCTCATGTAATTACCGTGCTTTGACTGGTTCTGTCTTTGATGGCACTTACAAACATCCATCCCTTATCATCATACAGGAAAGATGAGAGTGTTGCATAATATTATTTATACAAACGGTGTACACCAGTTTTTTTTTTTCTCCCGCCCCCCAGCACTATATCCTAAGCATATTACAAGAAAATTTCTTTTCTGTAATTCTGCAGTGTATTAGTTTTCCCGCAAAAATAACAGGAGCATATTTCTCTAGCTGCACACGACCGTTTTAGGTGTGCTGCAGGGTCAATGGAAATGGGGTTTTATGTACTGGAAAAGGTGGGGTTTTTTTTTTTTCCTAGAGGAAACCACTTATCCCCCATCGATCAAAACGTCATCTAGCTATTTGCACAATGACATCACGGGGCAGAAAGGCATTGAGGCGACCACTGTGAGTGTTGAACATCAGCCAGCTGTGACACACACACACACACACACACACGCAGTGCAGGTCTGGGTTTTCCCTGCCTTTCTTTGCTCCAGCAGCCCATAACACCAGTAAAATGAATCCATAACAGCCCTAAAATCAACACCGCGGGAGTCGGTATGTCTCGGTGTGAAAAATTCACGCCGGGGCCCGAGATACGAAAACTGTTTGAATATCCTTACCTCGCTGAAACGGACCAAAACACGGATTTAAAAACAGAACTGTCGTCAAAAATTCTTCTTTCTTTCGCCGACTACAAAAACGGGTATAATCACGGAGGCATTTACAGAGCCGGCCCGGCAGCGGAAAATCATCTCGGAGAAGCTAAAGCCAACATGAAAAAGGCCGAGACGGACCTGCATGCTTTGCCGTAATGCCATTTAGAGTGTGCTTCTGAAAGGGAACGATAGTGTGCGAGATGCGAAGTGGAGCTGCCGCTTTGAAGCGGCCGCCGCAGTCGACGCCGCGATAAGGAGCGATGATGGAGAGACAGGGGGCACGCAACGCTATCCCGCCATCTGAGGCAGGCTGGGAGAGTTTTGCTTGAGAAGACGGCGTGCCGTTGCGCTCGCCAAAAGCTCTTTTCCCCCGAACGGAACGCCGTTCGAGCACCGCGCGAGACAAACGCGTTCCGTGATGAATTTGTCTTTCGACAACCTCGATTAAAGGTAACACCAGTGCAGCGGCACAGCGAAAATGGTACATTTGCTCCCCAAACCTGCTGTGTATTAATCTTACCCTGGAGTACATGAGCTCAGATTTGAAGCTATTGCTCTGTGTGTTCAACTGTTTAAATCCACGGCACCTGATGCAAGAGGAGGATCTATGAAGAGAAGGAGAATGAAGACGCACTAAAGGATCTAACAATTGCCAGTCGCTTTGGATAAGCCACAACGAAAGGTAGAGAGAGAGGCGGAATGGCGGATGGGCACTGAGCACGCGGCAATCCCGCTGCAGGCCTGAGAGGCGCGCTGCCTACTGCCCTGGAGCTTCTCCGTCACACGAAGGCGCTCGGAGGAACAGGACCTGCGAGGGGCGCTGCTGCACCTCACACGATACGGACCGCCCTCCTTTCAGCTCATGCTCGATTTCCGTGCCCCAACCCCGAGCGGCACCTTCACGGAGGGTGCCGTGTCAGTGGATCAGACCTGAGGAGCGGTGTGTCGAGACGAGACGGAGACCTTTATTTTCTGGCTGCGAGCGCGAGGAGATTCACACAAAGCAGCACACATGCTGCGGAGACTGGAGGAGCTTCGGTTTGCTCGGAAAATGACAAAAGGAAAGGGGGGTGCTCCTCAGAGTTCCCCCTCTGCACGCGCACACACACACACGCACACACACACACCTTCCCGCACGCCCCCGCCCAGATTAATCCGACAGCTGAGCCACACAGGAGCCGCGGTGCGGGCGGAGCAATTCCTCGGTATGTGAAGCGTGTGAGAACACACGCAGACGCGGGATGCTTGTCACACTCAAAGCCTTGGAGAAAGGAACGGCGCACAGACAAGCGGGGGGTACGGAGGGGTGGGGGCACAGCCGTTCATCTCCATTGATCTCGGATAGCGCTCACACAATGGTAAACAAACAGACACGCTTACTGCTACAAAATGTTTTCAGCTTTTTCAAAATTTCAAAAAACTCAAAAAAAAAGAAAAAAGCTAAATAATAAAAAAAAAACACGAGCAAAGCTCCTTGCGTGCCCTTCTCCACACACAGGTCTTCAGCTGCTTTTTTTTCCTTCCTTTTTCTTTGCATTTTGACTTTTTACCCACCGTGACTGACAGGCAAGTCTGACTCACAGCACATCACCTGTCAGTGCCATCATTTGTTAAGACCAGCCATCAGACAGAACCCAGACGAACATTTACACATCTAAGGCCGCGTGCAAACTGCGCCGTTTCAACGAGAGCTGCCTTCGCTCACAACCCGTGGCCCGGTCCCGCTGGTATGAACCGAGCGCAGCGAAGGCAGCAGGGACCATGAAAGGGTCTCATTAAAACAGAGGATCTGAAGGCAAACAGAAAACATAGAGCTGCCCACGTGGTAAAGGCTGGGCCGCGGGTGTCGGCCACAGAGAAGCAGGGCCAGAGCGCAGTTGGGACAACAGATATCGATGTGAATTGGCAGGGTGGGTGACAGCCATAGTGGGTGGGTGGATGGGGAGTATGGCTGGGAGCAGTCTCACTGGGTGAGTGATGGGTGAGGAACATAGGTGCCCTCCCACAGCGTCTATGGGACACCAGCTCCTGTGGGAACACAGGTAGGATAGAAGACCCCCCGGGTGGTGGTGGTGTGAGGGGGAAGGCAGCCAAAGCACCACGACGACATGGGTCTTCTTCACTTCAAAGGCCCCCTGTTCTCCCCCCTGCTTTATCGCTGCGGTTATAATTAAGGAGCTTCCAACAGCTGGGTGGTAAGCACCCAAAGGCCCTTGGGGGGTTGAGGGAGTGGCTTCGCAACTGGCGGCATTCCTGCGTGTCAGCATGACATGTAGATCACCGCCTACAGCCGACCACCCCTACGGCGCCTACCTGGGCGCTCGCCTCGCACCACATCTTTCAAGTCACCGCAGTCCGTACAGAACATCGCTGCAGACCTCCCATGCACACAGCCGCTATTTTGGAAGAACACGAAAAACATGGGAGTAAGGATATTGTTTTACATTATTTTGGTGCATAACTAATGTGTACTTAAGGATGTCGGCATCTGGCAATCACTCTTGATGACTGGAGGAAGGCAAAGTGCTCTGCTGTCAGCAGCCCGTCCCCAAGACCCAAGACTACGACGAGCTGAGTGAGAGATATCATGAACGGTAACACGAAACTTGACTGGACAACGACCCTAAAAATACACCGATATTTGTTTCCACAGAGACAGGTGCATTCACATGGTGTGCAAACCAAGGTCCTGTACATACTTCCTCTAGTCTGTAAGCTTTTTATCCCTGTTGTAGAAAAGTGCAGTGGTGTAGCGCCTCGGTTGTGCATTTGGGTGTGGGTTCGAATCTGACTCAGTCTGCGAGAAAGCCGAATGTTTTCCCCAACGTGCTCATGGGTTTCCTCTAGAGTATTCAGATTTTTTCTCCACCGTCTAAAGACAGGTATTTCAGGTGGACTGGTGACTCTAAACTGCCCATAGTGTGTGTGTGTGTGTGTGTGTGTGTGTTACATCGCTCTTGTGTATAGATGTGTATACATGGCTCAACGCTTGGAGGGAGTTCAGTGCAGTCTATCCAGCATTGTAAATCGTCTTGGATAAAGGTGTCAGATAAATATTATTGAATAATCGCTGTACATTGCACTGGAAAAACGCAACTGCTAAATGAACACATCTGACTGAAATCACACAGCAGGACAACAGAAGAACTTACTTTGCTGTGGACTCTTTTTCATACTTGATCTTCAGTTCCTGAAGCTCCGACTGAGTTTCCTTAAGTGCTGAAAGACAGACAGGGATCAACAGAACTGGAGGGCTTCAGGGTCAAACCATACTGCGGGGAAGTTCAACAGAAGCCATGAGACAGTCTGTGCCAACATGCTCCCTTGTGCCGCATGACAGCAGAGGGGATCCATTCGAACGGGACGTGTTGGGTGAGCCGTGGTGAGTGTGAAGGACAAGACAACCATGGCCTAGTCACTTAGTAGCTGAGGGCACAAAAAAAACACCGAGGGTCCAGTCTGGTACCGTTCATAGTTCTCTCAGATGCATTAGGATGTGCGTAGGGACACATTGGGAGCCTGACAAGTGCGCTCTTGTCTGTGAATGGCAGGGCCCAATAGTGATAGTGTTAGCATTGGCCATGTGTCGGAAGGGCCACGTCACAGCCTGTCTGTCAACACAGATGCCCTGGTTATAGCAGGAGTGTCTGGAAGATTTCAAATTTCAAGAACGTATGGTGGTCTGGTTTACCTGTCTGGAGGGCCTGCGCCTTCTGGTTGGCCTCCTCCAGCTTGGAGGCTACGGATTCCTGGTTTTCCTGCAGCTTCCTAGAGGTGCACAGGAAAGGAAGCGTTGGACTGACTTGGCGGCAGGAAAGGCCATCTCTGAGATGGCCAAGCATCAAAGTCACTGTTCCACATCAACCAACCTCCCCCCCCCCCCGAGCATGAGGGTTTTATTTTTAGGTAATAAAGCAGTGCTTTTAGGGAGTGCTTTGTAGACAACCACTGTCTGGGATATTAATAACCCAAGACACAGGACACACAGCAGCCAGGCTTTTGCCCGCCCAACAGCAACAGGCTTCCTAAGAGATGCCATTGACTCACTCCACTGCTATATAAAGGAGCCTAAATTAAATATACATGTCCTACAGTTAAGAGAACAGTCTGCCACATTGTCCTTCGATCTGGACTTGAGTTCTGTGGACTTGGCCTCCTTTCGTCCAGAAAAGCACCTTCAAAAGCAAACGGTGCATCGGCAACTGCTGCAGTGTGTATCCATTTCATCAGGACCACTGAAGGAATATGTTGTTATCCTTAAAAATGTACATCCCTCAACACCATGTTGAGGAACACGGCAAATTATGCAAGGGAATTCAAAGATGTGTTCAATATTTCTGTTTAATAGACTCTAGCTATTCCAGGCATCTGTCTAACCACAAAGGTATCTGAAGCTGAATTGAGTTAAATGGAGTTTAAAATGCTTTGAGGCAATATGTACAGGTTCTGTGCCAGAAGCAAAGCGTGCTGGGAGTTCTATGCGCAGGGCCAAATGCTGGGCTTATCCAGAGAGTCAGCAGCCACCCTCAGGCCTGGGCCCTTAATACTCTGGTCCGGTCTGGCGTGGTCGTGGCACTACTGTTACATCGAAAGAGCTCACAAAAAAAGTATCAGCGCAGCAGTAATTGAATGCACATCTGGAATATGGAAAGAGGTGATGTGATGAGGAAGAAGAGACGAAGGTGAAGTCCAGAATGGGCCCAGTGGTAATAGGAGCACTCGGGCTGCGACCCCTAAACTGGGAGAGCGGCTCCAGCAGATTCCGGGAACAACATCTGAAGCCTCTGTCCAGAAGAGCGCAGTCCTAAGAACAGCTAAGATACCAGGCAGAATCCTCAAACTCCAAGGCCTCCGGTAGAGGACCCGAGCTTGAGGAAGACACGCTCACACCACCTCATGTTGGGGTGAGAGGGAGATTTATGGTACAACATGGTAGTATGGTATTATATATAATCAGGCCAGTACAGACATAATTTACTGAAGAGCGCAACAGTATAGGGTAAAAACACACACGGACTACAGCTGCACTTCCTCCAACATAACACACAAAAATACATCATTTTAATTTTCCATAAGGGCGTTTGTTACTTTTCCCCTGTATAACAACAATTATGTTCATCACCAAGCAAATACACTAACAGTTCACCAGCAAGCAAACAGTTAACAACTCCATACAAACATCCAGCAGGCGGTGTTGTGGTTAAAGATGCCACCTCGCATGTGAAGGAGCCAAGTTCAAATCCCACCACTTGCCGTAGTGCCCTTGATTAAGGCACTAATCCTGAATTGTTCCAGTAAGAATTACCCAGCTGTATAAATGGATAAATCACTGTTAGCTGATTCGGAGAAAAGCTGCAGCCGAATAAATAAATAAATAAAATAAATAAATTTCAATCCAAATGTATTTATCTCTGAATGTTTATGTATGTTACGCTGGATTCAAATACTTGGTGCAGAAACATTACAGGATGACAGTAGGATAAAAAAATACCCCACAGAAAAGAAATGAATCCCCACATTTCTGTTAAGCAGACAACCCCCCCCAAAAGTAAGCCTGTTATTGTGCACTCAGTAAGTCCATCATCTTGTGCTCATTACAAGGTCAGAGCGGCACACCTGCCTTATATTCATAGCCCCATTCTCTACAGCCAGTGGTAATCCATGAGGGCAGAATTAGGACACCTATTGTTAAGGGAATTCTGCGAAAAGGTCACGAAACAGGTTAACGTACCGTTAGGTTCCACAATGCCATTGCAAACCGGAGGGGGAATTGTCTGCTACGCACTTCCACGAAGGGACAGAAAAATACCCGACAAATAAAGGTCAAGAGGGTGTCATGCTGGTGCGATCAGGGCTATGGTATTATCATAAAGGAGGTATTACAGTCGATTCATAAACAAATGTCTCGGAATTAAAGGTATTACTAGACAATTGGATTAGGGCTTTTGGGGAGAGAAAAAAAAAGCAGGTCCAATTCCTCCAAAAACAAAACGCTGGCATAACTACGCATTGAGGTCCTTAAAAACAGACAGAGTGCACCTTTGGAAATACCCAGACACAGTGATCTGTGTTTAAAATGGAACCAGTCTTGGGTACTTAGCATTCAGCAGGCAATAGGCCCCATCCTGCATCTTTACCACTGTTCCTATTCCATCTACAGTTTCCTTTGCCAAGCTGCATAACTCCGCTTAAAGCTGCCATCTCACACTGATGCCTGCCCCGAAAACATCCCGTTTTCATAATCCCACGGCTTGTTTTTGTCTTCTCCTATGCTGGGTGATGGTGGTCCAGACCCTATCCCTTTATCAATACCTGCACTGACAGCTGGCCAAAGGTTGGGGGCAAGGGCTTCACTGAGCTTCCACCACAGAGACCTCACGACGGCTCGTCCGCAACGTGCCCATCAACGCCCCCCAAGGCCAGTTCCTACAAGATGCACTAAAGACAACTACCTTAGACTTCTGAGCATCACACATCACAGTGCACGGTGATTAAATATTTATATTAATTCATTTAGCAGACAAACGCTCCCTTTTTAATAAACGGTGTCCATAATGGTGTCTTACACTTTACTGTTTGCACCATTATTATACCACTGATTTATTATATCTTCTTCAAAATGTGTTACTGCAACTTTGATGTTCAGCATGTTGAATGTATCTGAAGGAGCATCCACCATATCCAGTCTCTTGTATGGGGAAACATACTTGGTTGTTAAGCTACCATTAATCTTATGAACATTATGTTTTATAAACCCTTATGATAAACAAGGGCCACCAATGAGCATGCACTGTTGACCCCCACACTCAACTCACCTCTCCTTCTCTGCATAGTCATTGTGAAGCTGTTGCTCCTTCTCCTGGGCCAGATCTTCTGCCTGGTTCTGCAAGGACTGCTCGTACTCCCTGATCTTCTCCTTAAGCGCTTTAATTGTGACCTCTGTTTGCAAGCATGAGAGACCAGGGCTTCGTTAGGTGTGTGTCGGTTGATCGTGGGTACTCTGAAAGATCCGGAAAGCATGCTGCTACCCTGTAATCACTGCCATAATGTTTACATTAAGCCATAATAAACTTCCATGTGGCCCTCTGATTTAGTCCTCAATACCAAGAAGAGAAACGGATCTCAGATTTCTCTAAAGTTGCTAGACCTATAAAGGCAAACTATGATAAAGACCTTGCAAGCAACTTGCAGGCACAAAAACACATGCAGCTCAAGTCTCACTCAAACTAAATAACTGAAAATAAAATGTGTAATAAGCATTTTTGGTACTTTTGTTCTATTTCCCTGCCTTGGTTCCAGTCCCAAGAGTTTTCTTCCCATCTGTTTATTCATAGATCCTTGTTTCTCAAAATGGCTTTGGGGATACCTGTTATGTGGGTAAGTGAACAGGAGAAACGCCTGTGTGTGTGTGTGTGTGTGTGTGTGTGTGAGAGAGAGAAGACCCCTCTGCACCCTCCCACCTGTCTCTCTCTCACACACACACACACACACACACACACACAAAATCACACAAATCCGCTGCTGCTGCCGCCACCACCTTTCTCTCGACTTTTATTCCCTGCTCTACTGTGATTTAAACTCCAACGTTTCAGCCCTGACACATAATCAATGGCAACGAGTCCCTTTAGAGACCTTTTACCCCTTAACTGTTAAATTGAACTTTAAACATTTAGGTTGCGGGGGATCAATGGCCTCAGCTGAGAAGAATGCGGGACTCGTGGCGGTGGTGCGGGGGTGTGTGCACGCGTGTGTGTGTGCGTGTTGGGGATTCCGCGGGGGGAGTAGGCATTACGGGTGGGTCTGCTGGGGTGGGATATCCTCAAGACCAGCCACCTAGGCATCATGGAATTGATGGGGGAGGAGATCAATGGCAAAATAAAATATTTCTGGCACAGAGCAGGTTCAATTAGGTCTCAGCAAGTGGGGAGCGGCAGAGACAAGGGCTCCGAGTTCACAAGAGGACGATCCGTGGCCTCTGAGAGTTACCGTTCTGCTAAGGGCTGCACACACTTCAGACCACGGTGCTGTTGGGCCACGTTCGCGGCAGGCCTTTGCGGCTTACCGTGATTCTTGACGTCAGCAAAGCCCTTGTTGTACTCCTCTAGCGTCTCGCGCAGCTTCTGGTTCTCCGTCTCCACGTCGTGCATTCTCTGTACCTTCAACTGCAGCTGCTGACCAGCCTCCAGGGCCAGCGTTGGGTCTGCAAAGAGGGCAGAAGCACATGCTCATCAGCACCACTCGAAATGAGAGCGTGTCTCACACTGGGTTTGGTGCCATGCCAGTTTGCCGTAGCCGTTCCTCTAAGGACCCATGGACGGGTACCAACCCCTCGAAGGCCCGCCGATCCCTCGGCAGAGCTGAGCTGTACCTGAGTAGAGGTCAGTGGGCCGCCTGGCTCGGCTTCCTCCGGCACACGCACGCTTCCTTGGCAGGAAGACACCACGTGCCTCCGGCTCTCAAGCCAGAAGGAAGGCCCGAGACCTCCCTGATCTGTACTCCACCACAGCTTTTACAGGCTGAATGAATGCCCTGGGAGTCTCACAAACACTGGAGGACATAGGAGATGAAGGTATCACCCTCTACAGATGATGCCAGCAGACTAAACCATCACGCACAATGATTCTCACCTTCTGTACACCACCCTGGTTAAACAGTGGAGTACATTCAGCAATACCCTAGTCCAGTTGAGCTCTTCCAAAGAGCTACCTGACATCATTCTTGCTAATGGCCATTAGGTGCTATAAAGAGCCCTCATGCTGTAAGAATGATACCGGTCCCTTATTATAGGAGCGGTACTGATCTTTCAGTGGTAGTTTTTCTTTTTTTTTTTTTTTAAAAAAAAACTTTACCTATCTTGCATTAGTCTATTTTTTCCCCACTACTTTCTGTCTATGTCAGCATTATTTAGTTATTTCTATGCTACTCTGCTGTCCTTTCTGTCACTGCCTGGTGTGAAGTCTGTACATATGCTGTATGTCTTGCCAAGAGCTGTTATATTTATCCTGCTGTAGCCCCTGTGCACTTTCCCTCTGGGATCAATAAAGTCCATCTATCTGTCTAGCTAGCTATCTTTGTAAAGTGAACAGCTGAAAAAGTACTGCAGAACTGAGCCTTTTACTCTTTTACTCCTAGAGAAGATAAACGAGACCATATGTAGAGTGCATGTAGCCACTTTGGCAAAGAATTACCACGCAGGTCATATTTATGCAACAAAATCAGCGTGGCTTCAGTCATCCGCCGCCCACCTACGTCTGCCCTGTGACTTCAGATACTAACAACCCACCGAGTAACCGCTCCTGTGCTTTTTCAGGGAGCAGCACAGGTATTAAAAGCAGGCACTCTGCAAATCTCAAATTTGGTAGGGTGCCAGGAAAACATCTGATCGCACACCTGAGTGCGCGAAGCAGGTTCGACCAGGGCAGATCACACATACGCACACACCATCAGACGGAGGGTCACCGTACCAGTGGCGAGAAAATACGAGCAGGACTTCAGAGCAGCACAGAGAGAAAAGGCAGAAGCTGAAAGATGAGGCAAAGAGTGTACGCGGGAATGCGGTCAGCGTAGCACACGTTGTCGGGTCATTTTTCACCTCAAACCCGTGGCTCAGTGCAAGTGAAACCCATGTGACGGTGAAGAGGGGACACACCCAGGACGGGATGCCAGTCCGTCACAAGGCACCCCAAGCGGGACTCGAACCCCAGACCCACCGGAGAGCAGGACCCGGTCCAACCCACTGCACCCCACTCCCACCTATATATACACTCACATTTATTTATTTAACACTTTCAACTTACAGCGTTAAACTACTTAGAGCGACTTACCAGTTTATACCACGGGGTCATTTTTACCAAATCAATTTGAGATTCGTACCTTATGAAAGGGTACTACAGGAGAAGGGGGGATTTGAACCTAGATCTGTGGAGTGCAGTGCACCTACTCTAACCACTACGCCACCTGCTGCCCCTGCTACTCGTTTGAATGTGCACATACACAACGGAAGGCAGAGCAACGAGTGATGGCGATGACCTATTTAGGGTTTACTGTCCTCCTGCATCAAACCGTCCTATAGGGACGATCCCTGGTGGGACTGCGGGACTCGTCGGTCCAAGGCGGCGGAGTCTCCTCACTTGGGGAGCCCCTGAAACGCAGCCCATAGTAGACCTTCCCATCAGTGCCCGTCATCGGCATACTAATTGCTGTATGACTAATTATGCCCCAATTCCAGTTGATTTTCTTTAATGAGACAGCTGGGTTAATTATGTAATCATATGATTACATTAGCCCCCAGAGCCCCGCTGGGAAGGGAGAAATGGGGGGGGGGGGCAAAGTGGAGGGGGTGGCAGCGGGATCGAGTCAGAAGATGGAAGTTGTAGGCCGCAGACAGCCGTGTGCCGAAGAAGCCACAGAGAGCAAAGTGACGCAGGAGCATATGCCCAACTGGAGCTTTTAGGGACTCGAACCATTAAGACTGACGCAAGAGAACAGAGCGGCGGCGCACAACAGCGTGATGGGCCCTGATGTGCATGTCATACTTCTACTGGAACTCGCAGGCTGCCGCACGCCACCAGGTCCGCTTCAGTGCCCAAATGAAAGATACCAAGAGATTGCTAGGTGTGTGACGTAAATGAGCCTCCTCCACAGACAGAAATAGTCACCACACCCCTGGAGAATGTCAGATGTCTTAAAGGTAGTGCTACCGGTGAAACAGCTCTATGCGACACTTCAGCAAAGAGCAACACAACTCTCTTCCTTTTCCTATGTACGTGCGTGCGTGCGCACACACTGACGTATATATGGGGAAGCAGACAATGGTTAAAGCTGCTGCTTTTGGATCCAAAGGTCGTAGGTTTGAACTCCGCATTCTGACGCGCTGCCCTTGAACAAGGCATTTACCCTAAATTGATGGTGTAAAAACTACCCTGCTGACTAAATTGGGTAAACAGATGTAGATGACGCTAAGTCACTTTCGAAAAAAGCATCGGACCAACAAACTATTATAATTTGAACAAGGACTTGTGCCAGTTAGAGAGGATGCTGCGGGGTACAGTGCCAGCTCTCGGCAGCCGGACAAAAGGGGGTCCATCTTCACACACACCACTTAGACTGTTGTCCGCATGGCCCTTTGAGGACGGGCAACGATGCAACTGTTCCTGCGAGGACCCGTGGAAATGGATCAGGCCTCAGGAGGCAGGACGCTGTGGGAATTCAACTTATAAAAGACAGACATTTCCCCAGGTTAATTTTAATTAACTTTTCTTCATTTTACTGTCTACAATTTCTGTGGTAGAGAAAAACAATAAGACCCTGCACTGGATAGGCAGCCAATGAAAAAAGAATAAAAAATTTTTACAGCAAATTTTTAGTGTCTTAGACAGTTTTTTTTTTTTTTTTTTTTTAAGACAAACTAACCCATGAGTAAACAGAAGCATGTTTCTATGAAGTTTTTATTGACTGTGACACAGAGGCTGGACTTAGGAACACATGTGGGACCAGAAATCTGTTTATAAGTTGAGGTCCAGTTGTATGAAATGCATTTTTAGTGAAGAATCTAATTTGTTTTCTTCTTGCAGCTTTCTTGTGAGGAGGAGTTCTTTTGCAGGGGCTGGTTTTTGTGCATGTGCATTGGATTCACACATCCACCACCAGCAACCCTCAAGAATGTGTCAGGCACCTATCACTGAGAAAGAAAGAAAAAAAAAAACAACATGGAAACAAAATCACCTGTAAATGTTCAGTGATTGTTCAGAACAAAGTATGCAAAGAATCCATCTGGTGTGAAGTCAATAAAGTTGTGGAAGAATAAAATCTTGGAAACAAGAACCGGAAATGGGAAGGAACAGTGGCAGACCATTTGTTTCCAAGGAGACGGTGGTAAACATGCAAACTGCTTTCATTTGGTTAGCAGCAAAATCAGTTTGAGAATCCACAGATACCCAAAGGGAACAGGTTGCTGAAACTTCACATTATTACCTACTATACTCTGGGTACTCATTTATGGACACCGTGTATGTGCGTCATTTGCATTGCGTGTGCTCAGAATAAGTATTCGTTTTTAAATATGTCATATATACACCATGAATACTATTGTGTTCAAAAGTTGAGTTACCCAGACATGTTCATGTTTTTGATAGCATTAACTGATCAGAAATGATATGTAATACAATTAAAAATGTCATAACGTTAACTTTATTTGAAATATATGTTCTACGCATCGAATCCTCCATTGCTGGCCAGTCCAAAGACAATACTCTGGCTTCCCGTTACTTCACAAAATAGGGTTTGCATAGCTTAGATGTACGCTTCGGATTGTTGTCTTGCTGCATGATGAAATTTGCACCAATCAAGTGCTGCCCACAGGGGATTGCATTATGTCGTAAAAGAGTGGCAACCTTTCCAGTGCATTATTCCTTCCAGAGCGCCCCATAGCATTACACTTCCTCCGCCATGCTTGACAGGAGGTGTCAAGCACTCCTCCAGCATCTTTACAATTGCTCTACATCTCAAATATGTTCTTCACCTTGATCTAAACACCTCAAATTTAGACTCATTCATTCATAATGCTCTTTTTCAGTCATCCACTGCCCAGTGTCTCGTATTCTTTTGCACATTTTAACCTTTCTTTTCATTAGTCAGTTTCAGATATGTTTTTTTTTTTTTTTTTCTTTCTTTGAAACTGTGCCTCTAAGGTCAGCATCCCAGAGTCATCTTTTCACTGGTATTTGGAGTGTACTATTTAAGGAAACAGCCAACTGTGGACCTGTAAGAGGTCTGTTTCTCAAACTACAGACTCTGATGTACCTCTCGTCTTGTGCAGTTAAGCATCTATGCCTACTGCTTCTTTTTCTATCCTGTTAGATCCAGTTTACCCTCCTCTCTGAAGACAGTAGTAGACACCTTTTGTAAGAAACCTTCAGTTTCTTTGCAATCTGACAAATGGAATAACCTTGATTTCACAAAGCATACAATACACTTATGTATTTCTAGAGAAAGCCGTTTCATTTTGGCCATTTTTTAACCCAGAAATAAACTTTAGGAACGCCAGTACCTTGTAACCCAAGGAAAGAGAATTTACTTGCTTCTCAAACAGAATAACAGGTTTCAGCTGTGCTAACAATTACAAATGTTTCTTGACCATTGCCTTTAGAGTTTACTATTAGGACACTAGAGTAAACACTGGAGATGCAGCTTTGCAGTCATATGTAAAAAAAAAAAAAAAAAAAAAAAATTATGAATCAGTCATTTAAAGCAGTAACATTATTAATGACAAATTGGTTATATTTTTAATTATAGTGGTACCTTGATAAAGTATTAATTCTTTCAAAAACAAACATTTTGGGGTAATTCCAAACTTTGGAACACAAGTGTATGAACATACTGTATGTGTGCATACAGAATATATCATATATATATATTATATATATCAGTGTGTGTATCATTTGCATTGTGTGAGCCCTCTGCCAGTGCACTTGAGGACTCCTTCAGCAGGAAGCGGGAAGGCAGCCAAGGAGACGTCGGCTGTGCACCAGTGTCACACACAAACACAGGCACCTATTTAAAGATAATCAGTCACGCAAGCATCACACCCAGAGACAGATATAGGCACTCAGACAAGAAAATACAGGCACTAGATTAAATGGATAAACACACGCAGACATTCCCAGACTGGCACAAATACAAGCATTACACATACGAGCTTACAGTGGCTCCGTCTTGAGCACACACCCTCGCCTACGCGGACACACACAAACCTTATACGCATACGTGTATACTCAGATTTGCGCACGGGTGTGCGCACACACACACACAAGTATAAGAAGCAGACATGAGTGAGGACAGACGGGCACAGACATGCAGAGAGCAGCATACAAATCCAGTCGCATGCAGACAACACACACACAGATTATCCTACGTCGGGGAAGCACACGAGGGGTGCCGCTCATCCATATCAGTGGGCTCTGGGATCTGCGAGTCGTGTCAAGCTAGCGGGACGAGCGTTTCGGCCGCACGGGGGCTGCGGACGACCCAGCATCGCTGCAGCGGTACATGGCTTTGGGGAAATGGTGGACGGTCTCCACCAGTCCCCGCCAGTCTCCATAGAGCCCTAAGCCTCCCTTCGCAACAAACATGGCTGCTTGCACAGGACCGACGTGTGCCGGGAACTCTGAGAAGTGCTGGAGCGCCATGAAAAAGGGAGCGAAAGCCTTGCAAACACAAATATTATGCACTGAAAGGCCCGGCAGATACTACACGGTGGGGGTTGAGTTCAACGGTTAACATCCTTACCTGGGGCATCGATTAATCTCTTATATACGTTCAAGAAGGCAGCCTCCGACTCTTTACTTCTTTTACTCAAGGCGTCGATCTGTAAGGGAGAGCAGAGGTGGAGTGACACCGACACAGCAAAACACACGTGCGCACATTCACGAGGAAACGCATGCACGATGGCTCCGAGGACACGAGAGCCATTTCGGACAAGCCTGTCCTCGCCGCTCCGGCGATGTTGCGGCAATTCGACTCGATTGAAGGCCAGACGCGATGAAGCGCTCCGCAGACAAGCACATCTAAGTATCTCCTTTCAAAGTCCAGAGCCAAAACTAAAATTAGCCTCCAGACTCTTTATTTTCGAAAAGCACAAAAACCACATGATTGTGTTAATGAATCACAACCAGAATGGAACACTGACTCTGAAAGCCAAAAATAGACAACCTGACCTTCTGCGCTGGTTAAACAAATTAAAAGGAGGTAACAGAGAAAGAGTGTGTGTTGATCAAGTGCTGCATTATTTTCATACACTCCTCTGGTTAGACACTTATAATCATATTAACTGACAGGGTCCCAGCTCATGATGTAGTACCTGTGAGCAAGGTACTTACCCTGAAGTGACAGTAAAAATGACATTTTTGAATAAATGGGCAATTCATTATAAGCAGCTAGGATACAAATCTCACATTATAAATAACTTTGGAATAAATATAATGAATGATTAACTGTAAATGCATAATTTGTTTTAGAGATAATCAAACCAACAGATACAAGACAGCATGACATGAACATGAAGTATTCTAGCTATTAATTAAAAAATGTTAGGAACATCACAGGAGGTGACGCACACCAGCCTGTGCGATGACAACCAAACTCATCCGCCCTCCATTTGGAAAAGGCGTCTGCACATCCCATAATACCCAGGACGTGCATTCCACAGTATTTGTCAGCTGTTCCAACGATGACTGATGCACTTAAAGTACTGCGTGACCCTGAAAGCCTGTAATGACCAGAATAACTTTAATAGCCTTTTAATTTCTGCTACCGCAACAGCTGGCGCTTCCAAAATGGCAAAACATCCGAATATTAATACACAAATAATGTGGCGGCTTCCAGCAAATATGCGATTGTAATACAGGGCTTTAATGGGCTCCGAGTGGGGTTTTGCACCCTGCTCCTGAGTGCGAAGTCGCTTAAAGCGGCTCCCTGTATCCACTCCGCCTGAAAAGGCGGTCAAACACAGATCAGACTCTCGGCGGCTGGCCCCCGGCCTGCTCGGGCCTCGAGCGGGGGAGGGGGGGCGCCGCCGTGCACCCACAGGTACGGGCATGCCAAGATCCCGCAGCCTGTCGTAGGCTTCTCTTACGACCGAGACAGCTCCCCAGTAGTGGATGTCAACCACCTGGGGGCCTATAGCGGCCGCTGTCACTGTGCCAGGGGGTAGCGGGGCCAAACTGGGCTGAAGCCAAAGTGGACCAAACGTAAATTGGGTCAATGTTGCCAGGGAAGCGGAGCGCAAGCATGCGGTGCATTTGTAGGCCTGATCGGCAGCACATGGCAGGTGTCGGGAAGCGTTGAAAGTGCGGGAAGCGCTTCTTCCTCCAGCCGCTCAGAGCGCACCGACGTAGCCTTTGGATCCACCTCCTACTTCACCGCTCTCCCTCACACGCTCATTCTCTACCTTAAAGCAATGTAGAAACGTACATTTCACATAACAACACAGCAACTGTCAATCATAAAATATTCTGACAGTATGAGCCCCTTTCCATTTGAGGATCCCACCCATAGGGGGCAGTGTTCGCTCAAGCGCAATAAGCACTGCTGACTCACACACACACAAATGAAATCTTGAAAGTCAGAGGTGAAAGCGCATATCACGATACAATGAGACCTTTACCTGACACTTTTCTCCGAAGTGACTTACCATGTTAAAGTACTCACAATTATTTCCCTATTTATGCAAGCTGGGTAATTTTTACCGGAGCAATTTAGGGTAAGTAGACCTAACCTTGCTCGAGGGTAGTCCATTTGGAGGTAAGACTCAAACCTGCAACCTTTGGGTCCAAAAGCAGCAGCTCTAACCCCTGCGCTACCAGCGGCCGTGGTAGAAAAGCAACACACAAATCAGAACTGTACCAAACACTGCTGAAATGAGTGTATTAAACATGTTTTGCTGTAATTGTTCAACTAGGAGCACAAAGTTTTAGGTTTTTTTTTTTTTTTTTTTTTAAAAAACATCTAGCCATCCAAGAACAATCAACTGTTGTTCTCCATCTTTAGTTGTATTTATTTCTATCTCTTGTATTTCACCTGCCTTTTCCTTCATTCCAGCAATACTTGGTTTTGTTAGGGTGTAGCAGGTAGCGTCGTATTTAGAGCTGCTGCCTTTGGGTCCGAAGATTCAATCCCACCTAGAGGTGCATTACCCTTGATCAAGCTACCTACTAGTAAAAATTATCCAGCTGTAAAAATTGGTAAATCACTGTAAGGAGCCTAACACTTTAAATCACTTTGGACAAAAGAATCAGCGAAATGGGTTAATGTGAATACTAGTACATTATTCTTCTTTAACTGAGGTCTTTTTCCAAGGAGAGTACAATGTAAGGAAGTCAAAATGCACACCAATGAGTGTACCAGTTCATACAGCGGGATTTTCTTACAGTATCAGCACTAAGGGTTTCTAACGGCACTACAGCTGTAGGGGGATGCGAACCCAAAACAGCCCTAAACGACACCGTTTGCTGTGCCCCATTATACCCAACAGCTCCCGTACCGCAGTGTGAGACCTGTGCTCCACCCATGGAAAACCAACCTCATCCGATAAATACAAATTGGCATTTTTGTGTAACAGGACAATTGAAAAAATAAATTTAAAAAAAAAAAAAAAACCCGTCTGCAAATTTCCAGCGAGTCCCAGCATGGGCTGATTTATGGAAAACGGCAGTTGCCACTGTAAATAGGCTATATGCACGAGTCAATTTTCATTCTTATGGGAAAGAAATTAAATCTTTTCAGATGGCTCCTTCTGATGGAAAACATCTGGATCAAAGTAGGCACGGCCAAGTTCTCCCGCACAGATGGAACAATTAAAGTCCCAGCCCACTTGGCAGAGATTGGACAGAAATATTGATCCTGACAAACAAAAAGCACATGCTACAGAGAGTTTGGCTTGAGAAAAAAAAATATTAAAAAGCGAAACGAGGAAATAAAAGGATATAACAGGTTTTAGCCTCCGTGAGCGTGGTTAACCGTGTCGGTGCCGGCGGCGGCGAGGGTCGCCTCCCAGTGACAGCCGCTCGCTTCCCTGCCGTCACGCTCGCGACGTTCACGGCCGAGGAGGACCACGTGACGGGTTATGCGAACAGCTCTTCGGGTACCCAGAGAGCCCCGGACGGCTATATCGGGACGACGCCTGGCGCCTGCTGCCGACGGGGGGCATCCGCACGGTCCGGGCATCTCGTACGCAAAGGGAGCGCCTAAAATAGACCTGGTTACTACCCGGGTGCGGTTGACGCAGCGAGGGAGCTGGGGGCTGCGAGAGAGAGCTCACGGCAGAGTCCGGTCCAGAAGACGCCCTGAGCCCCACGCGGGCGCTGACCCAAGCTGCCCCTGTAATTGCAGATCGGGCTTTAATCTTTAGCATTCCCGATCTGGTGATCCACGGCTCGGGGAGGGGGGGCGAAGGGGATTACTGGCTTTGCGGCTTCCTTTAAAGTGGGAATTACAACCGCACGATCCCCTGCCCAACACTGCGGCGTCCCCCTCCCCAGCGGCAGAGCATCCACGCAGAACGGCGCCCGGGGTAAGCTCTCGGACTCGCTAGAGGCAGCACTGGGACGCCGGCACGTCACCTGCGTTGACGTGACCGCGGCATGACCTGAATCACAAAGTCCCACCTATCCGAGACAGCAAAAGGAATGCGTATGACGTGCAGAATACACCTTTTTTTGTTTTTTTTTTTTTTTACATTGCACTACTACTAAGGTGTTAGCGGCCTGCTATACAGTCACAGGATACGAATACATTTATTCATTTTGCAGATGCTTTTCTCCAAAGCGACGTACATCTCACAGAAAATACAATGTCTTCATTACATCGACAGAAAGACTTCCATGAATACTTACACATGATGCTAAAGCACCGTTAATTTACCTTCCACCATATGAACACATGCACATCGCACTAGTAGCTGCGTGAAGGCTGATCCGTTGTTAAACGGTTATGATCTCAAGGTTATAGCGCATGAGGATTTACGCGAACTTAATAGATCGCGGGAGAAGCGAGTCCGGAAGAGGTGAGTTTTAAGACCTTTTTCCGAATATACGCAGAGATTCAGCAAATCTGAGGGAGAGGGGGAAGTCATTCCACCACATTGGGCGAGAACTGAAAACATTTGTGCTTTTGGACTTTTTGCACACAGGACCACCAAGTAGGCATAGGTGGAAGAGTGTAGCGGATGATCAGGTGTTGTAGATATCAGGGAGCAGGTCCATTGATGCTTTTGTAGGCTGTAACCAGAGTCCTGAATTGTATTCGGGCAGCTCTAGGAAGTCAATGCAGGGAAGAGGAGGGGAGATACATGGGTACACTTCGGCAGGTCAAACATAACTCGGGCAGCAGCGTTCTGTATCACCTGAATACATATCCTCCCGAAAACTCAATAGTCCCAGAGGTCTGCAAGAATAAACAGGCGAAGCAGGTGGTGTAGTGGTTAGAATTGCCACCTCACAATGGAATACTCTAGGTTCAAACCCCACCTCCTCCTGTAGTACTCTTAAAAATGGGGAAAAAAAAGAAAACCTTGGGTTTACACACATGCTGTCTGAACCGCTTGCCCCAAGTGGGGTCGCAGCAAGCTGAAGCCTAACACAGGGGGTAAGGCTGAAGGGGGAGGGGACACCAGTCCATCGCAAGGCACCCCAAGCAGGACTCGAACCCCCGACCTGCCACACAGCAGGACCTGGCCACATCTGCTATGCCTCAGGTTTGTAAAACAGAAGCACCCTTTTAGGCTGCTTTATGCGGGGGGTGTTAAAGTACTGTGTGAAATTCATATATGAAAATGAGTACATAAATATATACAGATAGCACTGCTGTCTCTCAACACCTGGGTGGTGCAAGAGAACATGGGTTCAATCCCTGCTCAGTCTGTGTGGGGTTTCTCTGGGTGCTCTGGTTTCCTCCTGCAGTCCAAAGACATGCTGTTCAGGTTCCCTCATAGTGTGCTAATGCCATAGTGAGAGAGTGTTCCACTGATATATGGATAAGTGACCCATTTTAAGTAGTGTATCTAGCAGTGTAAAATCACCTTGGTGAATAAGGTGTGGGGGCTCATAACGCTACATAGAATCCACTGTAAGTCGCTTTGAAAAAAAAAGCATCTGCTAAGCAAAAAAAAATTGTAAAAACATCGGCTTTGTTTTTGTTAGTCTATACTAAAGAGAAGGTTTTTATATGCTGAATGAGGTTTATTTTCCATGGAAAGAACACAGTCCCAGTAAATATTGTGCTACAGGAGTTCTCAGTCATAATGGGGCACAGCAGCTACTGTAGTTCAGGGGTGTTGTCTGGGAATCTGAACATTTTTGGATTTGAACACTCCTCCTGCTGTAATACCCTTGATCAAAAAAAACTTATTTTGAAATGATACAGCAAAGACTACCTAGCTGTATAAATGTGAAAGCGAGTGGAAGTTAAAACTACTTTGAAGAAAAGCATCAGCTTAATATATACACACATACATATACTGTACAGTGTATATAATATATATACACACACACACACACACACACACACACAACAAAGTGGACAAGGAAGGGACACAGCAGGTTGAGGGGATGTGATCAAGAGCTCAATGGTCACTGAGAAATTCTTTCAGGATTGAACAGCGTACACAACTTCCTACCACTGAAACATTTTGGACCGCAAAAAAAAGTTAAAGTTGCCGGTTGCGAGCAGGGATCAACGAGAGACGACACCGTTGGGGCCGTGCGGCGTCTGCCGGCGGACCCCAGCGCGCGTCCATCCTTCATCTGCTTAGCAGGTCAAATTATTTACAGGACAGATGTCGCCGGAGATGTGGGCCTGCGAGAGCAGACGAGGGTGGAGAGACATCCCACCCCCTCTCCCAACGGCTTCTCGGCGTTTGCCAGGATGCAGAGTTGATCTGATGCCATCGCGGCGCGAGCCGCCAGCTCCCCTCCCCGAGCGGCCGGCACTCAGAGCTCCCACATTCTCGGCGCTCCTCCGCACGACAGCCATCCGAAACGATAGCGCAGTTACTCCAAATGGGGCCCGACGCGGTCGGTCCACGCGGCTCCTCCCCGACTCCAGCGCCGATCCGCTTCTCTCCGAGGTCCTCCTGTCCATTTGTATTGCTGCCATGGGCTTGCTTTTGAAAATATCACAGTGATTGTGCGCAGGCCCCCAAGGTGCCCTTAGAGGACGAGCTCTAACCCTTATTCATTAGCATCTCATTTAACGTCTTAGTCACTGAATATTCCATGCAACGTTCGCGTGACATGTGCTGCTTTCCTGCTCTCCCCCCGAAGTTAATTTGCTATCAAACATGCCTGCAAACGTCTGCGGAGGATTCGGTGGGGGGAGAGACCCAGTTCAGGGGGGAGCTGCGGAGGGACGGCGGAGTCATCCTGCTAGTCGGGCTTTCTGAGGATAAACGCAGTGCTAAACGGCAAGTCGAAATCCTGGGAGGTGGATGACGTGGCCACCGAACATCTCAGCGACGGGTGCGAGGCAGAGCGGGAGCGAGGCCCCAGCAGGGGGCGACGTGGAGCTGCCCCGCGTTTGGACTTGAGCGCTGCCACCGCTGCACTCATTTCCTGGCGGGGAAGGAAGCGGCCGCTCGTCATGGATTGTGCCGAGGGGACGGGCGCGCGCACGCACACAAACTAAACAACCCCTCGATTCTCAGGAGGGTTTGCTAAGATCACCCGATCCCCACCAGCAGAACACCCAGAACACCCCGGACTGCAGAACGATCCCATACAGGACATACTTACTAGGAGCACCACAAAATTCACGAGTAGCATTTATAATCTGTGGAAAAAACCAAAAAGACATAACATGGCGGCGAGAGCTCGGAGAGATGAAGTATCTTTCTGTGCCCCGAAGATCGGCTCCAATTCCGGAATCTTGCACCGTGTCTAAACGGAGATGATGCAGGGTATTTCAGAGCAGAAAATATTTAACCAGGCCCATTACCTCAAACGGTAAAACCTGAGAAAAGCCAAACACAGAAGACGGGCCACAGCAAACGATCCACTCGTAGCGGCACAAAGCGGCACGTACGCTGGAGATGTACTGGCGTAGCTGGTGTCAGACTGGCCGGAGTCGTCATCCCACAGCCGAAGGATCCGGGCTTGAATCCCACTTCCTCCTATATTAGCCTCCATCAAGGAACTCACCCTGAATAAACTCCAGAAAAATTACCCAGCTATATAAACTGAGAAAAAGCAGCAGCTAAATGAATGGAAAAGGTAAATATGGTAAAAAATGTGCGTCGCCGAACGAGACGTGACCGTACGCATGCTGTTGACACAAAGCGTGTTGGGAGGCTGGACCGGATCCATCACAATGTACAGGAAGTTAGAGATGAATAATCATCTTTCAGCTATTTTATAATCTGCGAGGGAAAACTCGTAGGGGGCAGCTGGCTGCGCGGTGGTTAGAGCTCTTGCCTTTGGTCCCGAAGGGTGCAGGTTTGAAGCCCACCTCCAGCTGGAGTAGCCTTGAACAAGGCACTTACCCTAAATTATTCCGGGACAAATTACCCAGCTGTATAAATGGGTAAATAATTGCAACTCCACAATGCGAGTCGCTTCGGAGAAAAACATCAGACAAACGCAAAACCGCTCCAGGCAAGACCGCCTCAAAATAAGTCTACGGATATCACTCGTCAGCGTCTTCGGTTGTACCTTGATTTGCATTTATTCCTACACCCAGACCTCGATCACTTTTGATACCGATGACCCTTGATCAAGGGTAGTACAGCAGTCATGGGATTTGAACTCGCACCCTTCAGATTGCGGGACGACGGCTGTAAGCACCACGCCACCTGCTGCCCCACGGAAGCCTCGGTCTCTTGTGCCGCGTCGCGTTTACATTAACTACGCCGGAGTACAGCGCTGCCCAGCAACTACAGCGACCATAATTCCAGCAGACGTCGCGCTAACGCTCGGCGTAGACGTTCTCTATAAGGACGGATTCAACGACGCTCATTTCGTGCTCTGCTTAGCAATCTTCTCGGACACGGACCTCAAGGATATTTGAATACACTTATTACGCAAGCGCTTAGCTTGTTTATTGCCTTTCGTAAATGCGTTATTCACCAACACGGCATATGCAGGAATGTTTAACACTCAGAACAATACCCACCCGTATAGGGCGTTCGTAAACCCTAAAATTCGACCGACGCTTTCGCTCTAACCAGAAATGCTGAATTTTTCACAACGTGGCACTGGATTCGTCGTATGACTCGCGCTATATACGGAACGGTTTCACATCCACAACAAAACTGGAATATTACTGCACACACAAAACCTACCCAAGTTATTTTTAGGGGCTCCTGGGCTGAAACGGGAGCATTATTTCTCTTTTCTTTTATTAAACCCCATCCGCACTCAGATTCTTATTAGGGATTTCCTGCCCAGGGTTCTATATTTAGTGCCGCCGCACAGCAGGGCTGTCCGATAACGGCAACTGACCAATTATTGACTCGCGGCACGCAGGAGCTTTCTGCTCTCTATGTGGCGCGGGCGGCAAAGTGCCCGGGACAGGGCAGCGCGGGGGCGTCCGTTATCACGTCCACGTGGATGGGTAGAAGTACCGCAAAAGCAAGCTCCTGCCCCAGCAGGGCCCGTCGTCGGCGGCAACATCTGATCAGAACAGAGCGGTTACCTAAGAGGACGAGACCTGGCCAGGGTCCGCCGGGGAAACAGATGCAGACGCTGCGGTTTGGTGAATCACCGAGTGTTGTCATGGTATTTCACCCCTCCCACGTTTCAGTTTTCCACCTAAATATAGAGCATGAAAACAGAACCTGACTTCTATCACGGACTAAGACGTAGCTGACGGTGAAGAAAGAAAAAAAAAAAAAAAAGTTTTTTTTGATGAAATAGCAGGAAAATTTTAAGCAGGAAGGGATCTGGCGTCAGGCGACGGCGGCATTTGGAGACGAGATCTGTGCATCGGAACGGTCCGAACGAACGGATGCCAGGCGGTGCCGGAACGCTACGTGAGGAGGGACACGCTACAGACGTGGGAAGAGAAAGCAAAACTGATGTCCAGAAGGAAAAAGGAGGGGTAGTGCTATCGCCGGGGTGATGCCAAGTTAGCTGGAGTAAGTTTCGACACAGTGCTCAAGGGATGGGATGTGACAAGACGACACACATGCGCTCGCGCGCACACACACAGAGGATGACAGTAACACCCCAATACCTACAGGGCCAGATCACTTCCTACACACCAGCAGGACTGCTAAATTCCGCCAATTCTGGACCCTCGGTCCCTCTCGCAAGTCGACCGCAGCTGAAAGTACCGTATACGGGTTCCCGGATTTGGATCCGAGGTAGCGAAATGAGCTCCGTCTGTCCCTCAGAACTGCTGAAGTCAAGAAGTCTTAAAATGCATCACTTCAAGACCCACTTCTCTCCCAGTCTAACATCTTCATAGTTATATCACACAACCGTTCATCACTTTTGATCACTTTTTCTCTAATGCCCTGTCCCTCCCCTCCTATAAGAAGGTTATATATGTGCATGTGGATGCCTTGTCACCTGGTTTAGAGCACTGCATATATTTTCATATTATTTAACATATTGTTTGTTCATTTAGTTGTCTTTGTCCAGTTATTACAACTGGGTAATTTTTATTGGAGTTATTCAAGGTAGGTACCGCGATCAAATCTAAGTTCTCAGCTTGGACACCCGCATGTCTGAACATAACGCACTTTTGCTTACTCTCGAGACATACGTCGATTTTTGCTAACTTAACGAACGTAACACATCGAGGCACACGGCGCGCAGTCCCATACAGGCTTTCAGGTTCCGAGTTAGACAATGCGCATTCGCATCACATCCACACCTGCCCTGTCTCAGCACCCCCAGTCACCAGAGTCTTCATCATCATCAGCGCCATTGCCTTAGTCACTCCCTTCCACCACCCCGTGGAGTCGCCCACGACAACAGCGGAGCGTGAAGGACACCGCTGGTAACCGAGACCTGGGAATGAAGGCGACGCCGGGGTCCCCGATAAGAGTAGCTGTAATAGGAATGCGCTGCTGTAGGAGGAATAATCTAAACCCTTATCAGATCAATGGGCTCGCAGAGCAACCTGCAGCTCAACACCGGTGCCTGATGGGAGATTTCTCCGCGTCTGCAAGGCCGGGGTTCAGGGGTCACGGAACGCAAGTACCCCGTTTAATACATCACGTTCCCGTCTCGGCGCGAGCAAGGCCGGAATGGAAGGCGGGCGAAGACGAGCGGGACGGGTCCACGAACACAGCTGCCATCAAATCTATTGCAATGCAAGTCAGAAAACGCGTGTTTACATTTTATCAGACGCATCAGAGAACTGTCAGCGCTTTAAGTGGTTTCATCCTTCCCCTCATCAATGGCAAATTAAGTGTGCACTATGCATGAGGCCAGACTAAATTGCAATCAGCAATGCTCATTATGCATTTGCCTTTACAAATCACACTTACATAGTTTTATGGATGTCACTTCGCTTGTAGGGGGAGAAGGGAGAAGACGCCGTATTTGTCGCGAATTCATCACACATCACAAAGTGGCCCGGATGAAGAGTCGTCCTTCAGCGCTAAATGGGACGGATTCACGTTCTCGCGGAAGGTGACGGAAGGGAAGAAGCGTCGCAGAGTAGCTATGCGGGCGCCATGATCTCGGATGCCTTCTCACCATAGGAATGCGGTGATTTGCCGAAGGGTGATTAGGAGAGGGGGGTGCGGTGGCGCGGGGGGTTTGGTCTGTGCCTGCTCTCCGGTGGGCCTGGGATTCGAGTCCTGCTTGGGGTGCCTTGCGATGGACTGATGTCCCGTCCTGAGTACGTCCCCTCCCCCTCCAGCCTCGCGCCCCGTGTTGCCAGCTTAGGCTCCGGCTCACCGCAACCCCCCTCGGGACAAGCAGTGTGTGTGTGTGTGTGTGTGTGAGAGAGAGAGAGAGAGAGATTAGCAGAGGACGGTGGCCAGGAAGCCAGAGGTACTGCTTTCTCGCACACTTCCCTGACAACGCGTACGACGAAAGTCACGCAAACACTTTCGGATGGCGCTGAACACCGCTACAGTGGTACAACGCTACACCATGATATTTGCTGCGCTGCCAGATCGAATCGTTCAGGGTCACACACATATACCGCCAGCAAAACAAACAGCACATCCGCTAAGGATGGGCGTTCAAATATCCAACCACAGCCCATTCTCACCGCAGCTGCTAAATTGTCCAAACCGAGCATAAGGAAGCTGCTTACCTAAAGTAAGTGGCAAAACGAGGCTTGTTGCTTTGATGACACAAAAAACACAAGTGCAATCGAAGAACTGAAGGCGCTTATTCTCAAGAACATTCACACACTGAGTTTTGTGAACCGAAGACTGGAGGCAGGTCTGATGGGCTACAAGGCAACACGTACAGTTAACATGGCCTGGCCGTGTTCTGAGTATGCAGGAGGTCTGGTGGGAGCATGATGAAGGCAGACAGAACCATATAGAGAAGGTGAGACAAGGCAAAAATGTCATTTATATGCTTTGGATGTCTTGCTTGAACGCTCTGCCTCAGATCACGATTCTGAAAGTGAGGTTTCACTTCTGCCTTGCCAGTCTGTTGATGATTTACTTCTATGGTTTGGATTGTTGTCATATTTCCTGACCAAACTTCTTTTTAGTTTTAGATCAGTGACAGACACCATGACATTCTGCTGTAGAATTTCCTGATTTAACTCACAATTCATTGAGTATAAGCTGCCCAGGCCCCAAGGCAGCAAAGCAGCCCCACAGCATTACACTCCCTCCACCATGCTTCACCTTTGGGATGATGTTTTAGTGTTGGCATTGCATACCCTTGCACTGAAATTTGTAGGACACCCACTCCTAGAGAGAGAAGCAACTTGAAAGAATGAAAGAAAGTCAGCAATCTGCCTGACTGATGGAGGTCCAAGTCTTCAGAAATCCTTTTGCAACCCTTTCCAGCCTTATAAGTCAACTCTTCTGAGGTCTTCAGAAATCTGCTCGGATCAAGCCGTAATGCAGCGCAACAGAATTCGACGGTGAAAAGCAGGTAACTCCATTGACCCTCTTTTCAATACATCGATACTCTACATGTTCACATGCTTTCTCCATCAATGACCATGACTGTTGAAATCATTTGTTTAATAAATGTATGTTGTATGTTAAATAAGACTATTACTTGAATGAAGATCAAATCTCATTCCAAACGGTTCACAAACTTTCGCACAACTGTATGTGCTTGGATGCATATCTGGTGCTGCTTTCACATCCACTGCAGTTGGAAAGAAGGCACGTGCATCTCATGAAGACCATCAGAGAACAGGAGCTGCAACCACACGCGTGTGCATGTCGGGAGAGAGCAGACTCACCTCTGCCTGGAAGCCCTTCAGCAGCGGAGCTACCTGCTTGCGCAGATCCTGTGGGACGGAAGGAAAAAGGAAACATTCGTCACCATCTGTAACCTCGGCGCCATCGCAACAGGACAGGGTAGACAGAGCAGGTCGTGCTACACACAAAGATACACACAGAAGCGCAGACAAACAGCTTACTTTACATGCGCCATAGTACCCTCTCTCGCCATTATTTTAATATCATCCCACCAATAACAAAATCAACTCAGTTTTATCCATTATAATAGCTCAATGCTTCAGTTTCACCAGCATTTAACCTTTTCTCCAGTGTAACGGTGCAGTTCTACAGGGGGGCAACAGTCCCTGGGCACTTGAATCCACGACATTCCTGCTACAAATCAAAGTCATTCTGCTGAAACCCAATCCGCTCACGAAGATGGACCTCCGTTTAAGCAACCGACATCGCAAACATTTTGTGAATGGAAAGAGCGGGCCCAGTTAGCGCAACACCCCCTTTAGCAGCGCTCGTGCTCCGAAAAACTCGAGGCCCAAGCGTGCGCCGTCACGGAATGCGGCGAAGACGACGGCCCACATTTACGCTCGCCCGTTACTTATCTCGTCCTGCCCCGTTTCCTACTGCATGACTCAGACATCTATGGTCAGATTAGTGCTCACGCAAAAAATAGAAAAAGGCAGAAAAGCACTGTTTATCCCACTGTGAAAGATCAGAGTCAAGTGGAAACATTTGGCCAACTCGAACAACTATTTTTGAACGGCTTTATGCACTATTGGCAAAGGATGGGATTAAATTTCCATTTCCTCAAGGTCTGGTCCAGGGCAGTTTTCTTAAAAATAAAAAAGAAAACAAAGTAAGCTATATATATGTAAGGGGCCTTTTATCCAAACGCACCAGGCCTGTGTTCAGACCTTTTGCTTCATTAATAATGGACCCTTTCCTTACGCAACCTTACGGTAAAGTAACTGCAACACTGCAATTTCCAACCACTAGAAAAGATCCGATTATGACCGACTGCAGAACGAGATCCGTTTCAACAGCGGTTAAAACAATATTAAATACGACTGTGAATAAGTCTCGTCCCAAGACGCCGAAAGCTCTCACGTGAAATAATTGCGCTGTCCACACAGCCCTCGGGCCCCTGGTACCTTGAACATTTTTTGGGGGTTGACACGGAACCAAATGATGGGAAAATCGGTCGTTTTTATTGAACGCACATTGGTTCGCACCCTGAAACGAACACAGGCGCTACGTTACTTATTGTGGGGGCTCCAACGAAAGCCGCAGCTGGCCCCTGGTGACCAGGACCAGAGGAGACGGGGTCCCGGCGGTCGGCTTGGGACGCCGCCCCGGCCCCGGTTGTGAGATTTTTACTGCGATTCTGGAACGCATTTGGGTTTTTGCAGCACACCGGGGCCTCGCCTGCACCAGCTACTGTGCGGATAACATTTATGTAAGCGCTAAACCAGAGCTCCACGTGACGGAGAGGAAACGTCTCTCAACATCTGGTTTCGACATAACGCTCGCGCCGCTGGCCAACATCACTCCGAAGCTTCCAAATTCAAGCCGAGATAGTCTCCTCGCGAATGCGATTACTGGGAGCCGCCGTCCAAGACACAGACGGAGCAACGGTCGCTTCCTATTTACGAGCGAGCGATGAATTATAGAAAATTACAGGAGCACGATGCAGAAGTGTCAAAAGAAAAACAAACTGGGTGGGTGAGGGAACGAGAACGGGCTGTTTTCAGAGGCGCGGTGCCGCGCGGACCCCGGCGTGCGTGTGGGCTGCCGAGTCCACGGAAGGTCGCGCCGCGATGCAACGGCATAAAGCGGCTACGCAAACAGACGGGCTGCGGGAGTAAATAAATAGCTCCTCCGAGGAGTTAACAGCAGGCTTCCCCTGGCCCACACCGGGGAGCTCCCCGCACTGGAAAGGAGCCCAGAACTCCGGGGTGGTTTGCCCGCAGGTTATCTTTCAAGGCTTCTCTTCCGCAATCAAAGAGCATCCTTCTCAAAGAGCAGACCAGAGGAAGGGGGTGGAGAAGGAAGGGAGGGCTGGGGATATTTAAAGGACCCGTTTGCCTGAGACATCACTTACTCTTATTTGATTTACTGCTCCTGGTACGCTCTGTTGCGTCCCATTTCTAAGACACGCAAATCTCGAATCTGCTAAAGCGATTCAGCCAATTACCTCCAGAACCGTGGTACGGGAGGCCGGTCCAAGTCAACAAAAGGCAATTTATACTGTAGTTCACTCAGGGGCTTTCAGGGAGGCCGCGGACACAGACAGGCGCCTCCTTTCCGAGCCGAGATAACGAACCTACCCCCGCTTTCAACGATGCACAGAGGATGTCTGTATGTCATTTCTGACCGCCGCCCACTGCCTTTTAATGTGGTGCGCGAGCAAAGCAGCTTAGCTTGAGCGCTGCCCTCAAGGCCTTCCGCGTCCTCAGGTACACACGGACACATGACAGCGGCACGGAGATGTACGTGCGCCCGCAGAACATGCCGCGCTCCTCGCCGCGCGACGAAGTCACGCAAACTCCGGTCGGCAGCGGCTGCGGGGCACCACCGCTGACATCATAACCATGGAGCAGAGTGATGAAAACAGCAAGAGGAGGGAGGAGAAGGAACAGACAAGGGAATGGAGCTAAAGTGCAAGGGGAGGGTCTACGGAAGCAAAGGGAGGGACTGGATGAGCAAAAGGAGGAACAAGATGCGCAAGGAGAGAAAAGAGAAGGGGAAGGGTTAGCAGCGACAGGGGAAGGAACATATAGAACAAAAAAGGAGGGACTAGAGGAGTTATGGAAAGGAGGAGATGAGCAAGAGGAAGGATGAGACACACAAGGGTAAGATGTACAGCTGAAGGAATGAATGTCAGTCAATTTAGCAGACTGGCCAGGACACGCCCACCAAGCGGAGGAGACGACCCTGCGACCCGGCAGCAGGCCAGAAGCACAGCGGCTACGGAGTGCGGCTGGGGTCGGGCACAAAGACGGGAAAAATGACTCAGTAGAGAAGTTTCTCATAAGAAACAAGAGAAGGAAGAATAAACGCTAGCATCCCGGTGAACTCGGAGAGGAAGAGATTCAGCACTTGGCTCCAGTCTCCTCCTAGTCTCAAAGAATCCAAAAGGAAATTGCTCTTTTGGACAAGTCTCACTTTGGTAAGAACACACACCCCGGACGCTGCTGGTTGAAGCTCCACTGGAGGCGCCGTTACTGAAGCCCTGAAGCAGTTAGAAGCTACTTCCCCTAAGCTGCTGTAAAATCACGCTACATTAATAGGCAAATATAATGGCTTAACTAACGGAGGGAAGGGCCACCAAGTCAAGTCCAACTCGCAGCGACCATCTGCATAGTTTCCGAGGCACGGGAGGAAAGGAAGTGATCTGCCAGTGCCTTTTTCCGTGTGTGTCTGGGGGGCGCATACACCTGGGGGGAGGACACACACACACACACACACACACGCCAACTCCACACATCCGCTGGATTCCAACCACACGTCCGCCAAGCAGCTCAGGCACCATCTTTACCCAATAACTAAATAAAACCATGAAAACAGTAGCTCTAAATTGTTGCAGAGCTCCATGCAAAAAACAACCCCCTCCCCCAACAGGGCTCTTAGTTGTGGCGTTCCTTCACATCAGAGGATGCATCTTTAATGGCTGCTGCACTCTAGAAGAAATGCTGTGTTTAAAAATTTACGGCCGACATGACGCTCGCACGCTTCCCAACCCTCAATCCTGGCATTACTGCAGACACACCTCGGCCTCCTCTGACTGGGCACCTTCGCTGAGCGCAGGGTTTGAGTTAGGTAAGTGGAGAGGAGCTCATCACCCATGACATACACACCTACTCAGGGCAAGAGGCATCTGCACCTCCAGACTGGAATCAACTGAACAGACAACTACTGATCCATTTACTGGAAATGAGCTCTTAACCAGTCACAACTATGGTCATTTGGAAAATATTCACGTTGGGGAGAAAACCCACTAGAAAAATGGAGAAAACACTTCTGTTTATTCATTGACAGTCATTCATGAAATGCATCTCTCCGAAGTGACATGCAACTCGGAACCGTATTTCACAAAGAGCTTTAGACGCAGACTCGCAATTACTGAAGCAAAGCCTGTTTGTCCAATATCGCCGAGCAGCTGCTTACGAAAGCGAGAAAATACATGATCGCGCCACGTGTCGCGATGTGATTTTACGAAGCGGCCGAGAAGAGAAGTGGATCTGAAAGATCTATTTTGAGACCGTTCTAGAACGTTGACAGGGATTCAGCAGCTCTGAGGGACAGGGGGAGGTTGTTGCGCCACATCAGAATCGAAACTAACAACGCTTCGGTTTTTGATTTTGGACCTCTTGTACGTGGGACCACCAAGCGGCCAAAGGTACAGCAGCACAGCGCTCTTGCTGGGGTGGAAGGACCGACCAGGCCCTGTAGAACAAAAGGAGAACATGCAAACCGCGCAAACCGCGCGCAGGCTGCATTTGATACTTAAATTTCAAAGTGCGAAATGACATCCGCCACCATTCCCATCACAGCACAAATTAACTTGCAGAGACACTTGGAGGTCGCGGCAAAGCGCTGCCATTTTCGGCTACCGAAGCGCAGCCCTAATTCACGATGAACGTAATCTTTGCCTTTATTTGTGCGGAACCAGGATCCCCGAGGGCCAGAGGGTTAATACCCTGCCTGGGCAGCGGAGAGCGACTCCAGGCCCGTCTGACAGACACGGTCGTAAGGTATTAGGCTACTTATTATTCTGCTGGCCGAACAACAGCGCAGCGTATCCGCGCAGGGAGGGCCAGGCAGCCATGACTGATGACAGGGAGCTCCAGCGACAAGAAAGGATGAGAGGCGCTCTCTGCTCGTTGGCACGGGGAACGGCCAGTGCCATTTTCTTCAGGCCGCCCCAGCAACAACACCCATCATCGCAAATGGGTTTTCTTTGCAACGCTGCTCTGGAAAGACTTCCAGAGCTGTCGTATAACCTGCCTCGACGCAGCCAGCGGGATGGATCCCGGAATAATCTTCCAGTGGTCCGCCGAGCCCGGATGCCCCTCCTCCCCAGGGACCTATGGCGCAGACTCAGTTGGCGGCGTCCACACGCCGCTCGGCTGCTCTTGTGCAACTAATACAGTGTTCCCCATCTGGAGTGTGGGGGGCAGGGCAATTAGGGGGCCGCTCGGCGTCTCCTCTCTCCTCGCTGCGGGCCTGGCCGAGGCCACGGCCCTCCCGAAACAATCTCGGCGGCGGTGATTGATGAAGGACATCACGCGGTGCTTTTTAACTCCCACTTGGCCTAGGGAGATTGTTTTCACGTCTGATTCATCCAGTGCTTTTATCTTTTTATTTTGATTTTTTTTTCCCCCCCTTTACTGAATAATGTTAACTCTGCCCATGCCTTCCTAAATCTCTCGCAGCCTAGAGCGGTATCTGAAAGCCTTGAAAGAAGATGAGCTAGTAAAAGGGTTGTTGTGCGCAAGCAGAGGAGCAAGGGCTCCGTCGCAGCGAATTAACGGCCCGGAAAAGGGCGGGGGGGGGTGCTCAGTGACACCGAGGTGAACGAAAGTCATCTGATCACCACCACCATCCGCCCAACCACCCAAACCAACCAAATGACCGACCGACCGATCTGCCCCAGATGCAGACCGTTGTCCAGCAATGAATTCGTGGCTCTAGAAAATGCACCAGACACAACGGGTCACAGCGCTCCGGCAGGAACCCCCAATAGGACCTGCCTGAAGAAGCAAGGGGCCACACGGCTGTCCGCTCCCTCCCCGACGGCAAGATTAATTATAGGGCCCCAGAAAGGAATCCACTCGCTGACCTGCAGACACAAAAACAGACACGGAGAAGTAAAGTAAAACCTGGCCCGATTCCTGCTCCGAGTGACATTCCCATAGGTTTTGTCGTGAAAGAAAAAGCCAGCAGGTGGTGCAGCGGTTAGAGTTGCCGTCATGCACTCAAGAGGACCCTGGATTGAACCACACCTCCTACTGTAATACCCCAGATCAAGTTTCATACTCTGACTTGAACAAGGAACTCATCCTGAATCATTCCGTTAAAAAAAAATGCCCTGCCCTACAAATGGGTAAATCACTAAGTAAAATGACACGGTCACTTTAGAGAAAAGCGTCAGCCTTATAAATAAAAGTTAATGTAAATATTAACCCGCCGTGCTGCCAAGGACAGAACAGTGACAGATGCCAGGCTGTCATGAAGGATTCTTGGTAACTTTGGAAAGAAAACTCCGGAAAGATGATCACCAGGACCAAGTACCCTCAACTGCTCCAGTGAAAATAGCTGCATAATTCAATTAATAACTGGAAATAGCTCAACACCAAGTTGCTTTGGATAAAAGCCTCAGTAAAATACATAAATGTACACGGTTACACGTTGCTTTGTTCTGTGAACGGCACTGGATCACAAACATGGGCAGAACGTGTCCGAACACACCGAGCTGGATTCGAACCTATGTCCGAAGGCGCGGCTCGGGCGGCGCGCGGCGCAAGCGGCGCCCGCCGTGCCGCTTCAAAATCCCAGAGCAATTCTGAGCAGGGTGCCGCGTGACGACAACCCGCTTTTGTTCACCTTCACCGCGTGGAACATCGCAGATTCGTGACAAACAACCTCCTGGAAAGCATCGCCCGGCCAGAGCGAGAGAAACTCAAAGCACCAAGACAATTTCCCTGCTGTAGTCCCTGGTGTTACAAAAATCTTAATAAAAAAGCAAAATGAACACTCAGCAGGTCGTTTTGAGAGTGACAACAGGAAGAGCTCTCGCTTCACAAAGCAATAATGGATTATGACACCGCTGGGTACGGCCGGCCAAAAACAAAGCGCTCGTACCAGCTGACGGCATTCTGCATTAAAAAGTGCGGCTGAAGGCGGGAGGACAGAATGAAAGGGTTTGGGCAAAGCAAGGGGAAAAAAAAAAAAGGGTGAAGAAAATGGACTGTATGTGAGGTTGGGGGGGGGGGGGGGTAGAGAGAGAAGAGGGAGAAAGGAGAGGAGGGGGAGAAAAAAAAAAAAAAAAAAAAAAAAAAAAAAAAAACTTTTCTGCTGCAATTAGTTCTGATGAGCAGGTCTGCTTGGCAGCCAGCTATGGTGGGACTATTTATAGAGATCGCTGCAGGACAAAACCTGCGATGCAGCCATGCAGATCAGGGAAGAGAGGAGAGGAGAGGAGGAAATAAAGAGCGAAAGCAAGATGCCCATAGCTAGGACACGGAAGAGCTCAGGTGCCATTGATTTACAGTCATATTTACTCGTTTAGTGGAGCCTTTACTCCAAAGTGACTTACAACTCGGAGTACGGCGCGCGTGACAAAGAGCTTCAGACGGACGTACGACCGTCCGAGCGCAGGCAGTCCGGCGCACGGAGTAGCTGCGCTCTAGACGGAACCCCGGGACAGCTGCTGCCCTTGCACGCAAAGGTCACGGGTTTGAATCCCACCTGCAGCTGCAGTACCCTTGAGCAAGGTACTTACCCTAAAATTGCTCCAGTAAAAGTACCCAGCTGTATAAATGGGTAAACTGCAAAATACCTTAATATTGCACGCCGCTTTGGAGAAAAGCATCAGCTAAATAAGTAAATGCAATGTGAATTTAAACCCATCAGCACAGGAGTGATCGCGGTGGACGATGTAATAGAAGTTTTGCGGAGCAGTCCCCTGCAACCCCCCCCCCCCCCCGTGGGGCGAGAGCAGTCTCTGGCCAATCGAGATTTATTTATTAATTTATTTATTTACGGCCGAGAGCGTGCGAGCAAACGGCATTAACACGTGAAAGATCTGCGTTCGGTCCTCGAACGGAAGAGGCCAATAACGGGCGTCTTTTTTTTTTTTTTTTTTTTTGTTTTCCTGGTGTGAAGGGCAGACTGGGTAGCGGGGGTTAAGTTGTTTACTTTTACTTCAAAGATCTTTCAGCGGGGAGAGAAGCTGCAGTCCTTGTGAACACATTAAATCCAGTATTGCATTTCATGTGATTATTTCTCCCCTGTAATTCCATCAGAAGGCGGCAGCCATTACGTGATCTCAGACGCCAAAATTAGCTCAGTCTAAACACGCGCATTTCACAGCGGTGCGATTCCACCTCTTGGACCGGCAGACTGGTTGGGGGGGGGGGGGGTTCAGCAGGCAAACAAAGGCGGCGGCGGCGGACACGGACGGCCTGGGAGGCCAGAAGAACACAGAGCAACGGGCCGCAGAGCCCCGGCGTGGGGGGAGGGGGGCGCGTCGTGCAAACGTCTAAAGCGGACGCTGGGGGGAGCGATGTCAGGAAGAGGCCTTCCGTCAAGCCACCAACGCAGGCCGCTGCTGAAATATTTACGGCGGAGAAGCCATGTCACTTCGCTCCCTCGCGCACACTGGTGGGGAAGCTGCTCACGAGATGGCCAGGAACACAAGCTGCTTCCTCTAGAAGGTGTGCAAAAAAAGGGGAAAAAAAAAAAAAGGGGACAGGCTTTGCGGAGCAGCCCCGGGAAGCGGCGGCGGACACGGCGCGGAAGGAGGGAAGAGGGAGCGGATGCGAGGGAGCAGGGAACGCGGCACGGTTAGCGGAACGTAAACGCAGATGCGACGGGCCGTGCGCGGGACAGAGACGAGAGGAGCAGAATTCCCGGAAAGAGACCGAACTTCACGGCCCGTTGGCTAAAAATGATGTTCGCCGTCCCTCCTTCAAGCTTCCATATAAATTATGGAATAAGTCCCATCGCCCATCCCTGGAAGAAAAAGAGGAGAGATGATTTGGGATCTTCAACTGGAAAATTCCCTTCTAACTCACGCCCCGATCTCAACACACACACACACACACACACACACACACACACACACACAAAAACGCACGCACGCACACACACATATGCACGCGCAGCCTTGCTCTCAGCAGGCTCCCACCAATGAAGGTGAAGTCAGCTCAGTGCCAAGACTATATATACACAGCAATTTGTTACTGCGAAAAACCCATCTGTTTCTCGGTACCTCTATTCTCAGAGGACGAATTACAGCCAACGTTCAACATAAAACATCAATTTAAACCATCGGCTATTCATAATTTCAAATCGGCATTGAGAATCGAGGCATTAGCAGCAGGCGGCAGGGGAAGCACAGCGCAGTCCGCCGTTCGCCCGTCCTTTAGACGCACGGGGACCTGGAAACACGAGCGGGAGGGCCCGGGGGGGGGGGGGGGGGGGGGGGGCAGGGAGGTAAATAAATAAATGTGACTGTTTAATGTTTAATCAGCAGCTAGGAGCTGTTCAAGAGTAAAAACCACAACCTTCCAAAGTCCTTATCGAAACGACTTGGCAAAATCTGATTCTAAACGCCGGGTCACCGAGACATTTGCGGCCCCGTCTATTTTCCTTGGCAGCCGCCCCCCCCCCCCGGGCAATTAAAACAGGTGCCGTGTCCGGATGTCAAATATTAACAAAGGAAAAGCCGGAGCTCCTGATGGGGGGGGGGGGGGGTCGGGGGGTCGAGACCTCCGAAAGCCCGTTCTCCAGGCCGAGGTGTCCCGGCCAGCCTTCGGCCCTCGCTCACCAAACGGCCCGACGTTTAAAAAGCATTAAAACGGTAAAAAAAGAACCGCTTGGGGAGGAAATCAAAACATATTTTAAGTAAAAATACCTGAGGTACGTTTATGGGAAATTGTGTAAATATTCCCCAGCAGCCAGAAATAGGGTTCTTGCAGCCAGGATCTCGATGGAGGTTAAATTTACTCACTTTTGAGGAGAGGAGGGACCGCCAGACAGAACCGGTCGTATTCCTGGCACAAAAGCCTAACCTTGTGTCTCACTTTAGAGAAAGGAAAAAAAAAAAAAAAAAACTGGATTTAAAACCTGACAAGCAAGTTTACCAGTAACCAGAGCTGTTGGCACCATCTTCTCGGTGGCAATTTTTTTTAATGGTCTCATGTTCTGAAAGAAAAGTTTCACGAAAGCGTCGTGTCCTTAAAGACCTGACTATCGTAAAATTTATCGACGCCACACCAACGTGTAAATGTCACACGCACACAGATACAGACACCCTGAGAAACCTAACAAGCTGAGGATTGTGTGTGTGTGTGTGTGTGTGTGTGTGGGGAGGGGTTTGTTTCGGGGGCGAACGATGGGTCGGACAAAGCCATGGACTCCATTAGAAGGTTGTGTTGCTCCGCCGTAATTTGGGGGAACAAACAGCGTAAACACATTAGCGTCATTTCTTGGGTCCGTGGACGGCTGCATTCGCAGACAGTGACTCATCCCGGGAGTAATGAGAAACGGAGGAGCCGGCCGAGGAGACGCGCAGAGAGAGGCGCGAGCGCACGGAGGGACGGAGAAAGACGCGCGCGAGCGTGCCCTTTCCGGGCCAGCGGACGCGGCACGAACGCGTCGACGGCGTTGCGAAAGCACAGGTGCGCAAGCGAGCGTGTCCTACGAGCGGACCTCCTTTCAGCCTCGGGGGGGTGGGGGTAGCGTCGGGTTCGAACGCCGCGGTTTGGCTCCTGGACCTCATGCTCGGAGGAGGCCGCGCTTGAGCGTTCTTGCGCGCAGGTTGCACCACCCTTACGTACACTCTTGGACAGAGGAGGACCCCGGATGCCACGCAGACATGTTTACGGAGGGAACAAAACGATGCCGTATGTATTTCCATACCGGCTGACATAGTCAACCGTGCTTTTTAATCGCAAAGTGAAACAACGGCATACTGCACCGTCAGCGTTTAAAAAGAAAAAAGGAAAAAAAAATTCACAAAATCACCGAAAAAAAGAAAACAGCCATAGTTCAACTGCGAGCACAAAATCTGTTTTGCAAAATCAAAAAGCAATCGTGTTGCTCTTCGGAAGAATTTGGTCCCATAAGCATTTCATTTCGTTGGCGTTGCCATTTTGCCCGTTAAGGCTCCATTTCTGAGTGAACTCCCAGGTCCGCGTGGCACGATCACGGGGGGGGGAGGGGGAAGCTGTGTTTGGGCAGACCGGCAGAGACCGCCGCCGCAGGTGAGCAACCCGCAGGGCCCTCGGCGGAAAATCCCGAATCAGCAGCGGCGTGCCCGCAATCGCACACAATATTATCATTCATAATAACGCCCTGCAAGTCACCGCGCTCAGCAAAGTCGAAGTTTTTCGAGGCCACGAGCGAACCGTCCTCGGCGAGTCACGCGCCTTTCCCCCGCGAGCTAAAAATACGGACGGTCCTCGGTTCCGCCGCGGCCTCGCCGCGATCGATCGCGGGTCGCGGACACGGCGGTAAGCAGATCGGCGACAGATACAGGTCGGCCCCGAAACACCGGCACCATAGAGGCATCCGGTCTTACGACGTACGCTCGACCCAGGAGCAGCAGATACGCTGGAGGTCTGGGGCAACCTGCCAGGGACACGGGGGGGGGGGGGGGGGGCAGGGAGCCTCCAGTTTACCTTCGCTGCACTCATTTCTCCTCCCTTTTGAGCGGATGGGAGCGGCGGCGGCTTGACGGGAGCCTTCTGATAGCAGCATACCCGTTTCATTTATGTACAACACTACCATGTTGTCAATGAACTGAAGGGCATTAAATTACTCTGTCAAAAAAATTACCAGTATGTAAGAGGGGTCTATTAAGTGTTTCTTCCATACAATACACTCCGGCAAGTAGTTCTGATGAGCTCAGAACTCCTGACTTCACTGGAGACCCTGAAATATTTCAAATTATAACAACTGGATGCTTTATTCCTCACCTCACAGAAGCGGAGAAGGTTTTTTTTTTTTTTTTTTTCCTCCTCCTTCCCTTTTTCATTAGCTGACTGGGGAGCGGCGCTCCTCGCAAACTCCGTTTACAGCTGCCGCTCGCTCTGACCTTGAACTACGAGGCGGAGACATTCCGCTGGGGAACAGATCTACGCGGAGTCATACAAGCGAGCGCCACGGCCGCGCGAGCCGAGAAGAGTGGCGTTTTAACTCTACGAGGACATCGTTTCAATTCGTTTGTTCGCAGAGACGTGCCCGAGGTCCTCTCGACTTCACGCCCAACAGCCTCAACGCGCTCCTCCGGCATCCATGCGCTAAACAACATAAGATCATTTACACAACACTGCAAAGGGGATTACAGAAGAATTAGCCCACAGAGTCAGGCTGCCGCCCACTTGACCGCTGGGGGGGTCCGGGGTGCGACCGGGCTGTCCGACGGGAGGCTCGAGTCCTCTCGGGGGGCTCCGTCGGTCAACAAGCGTGCGAAGGCGAGCTCGGGGCTGGAGGAGGTGGGGGTCGGGGCCACTTGAGAATCCCCCGCAGCGCAAGCTTTGTGCTGACGGCAGCCCGCGAGGGCCACAGTGATGAAAGCAGGAAGGCCGAGGCCGCCGTTGACTGGGCGTAAGCGGACACCGTGTAAACAGAGGGCTGCTGTCGCCTCCCCCGGGTTGCTTCCCACACCGGCGGCCGACACCCGATCCGCAACGTCGCCCACCCACCGAGATCAGGGACGCACACGGGTGTCGCGCAACGCACCGGCGCCTCTCCGCCCCGCTCGCCACGTCCGGGCCCTCGGTGCGAGCGGAGCCCGTCGCGGAACTTGGGCCGCGACGCCGACGTCAGCTCGGGCACAGCTGCACCTAACAACCGCACGCAGCCGGTTACGCAGCGAGCATGCATTTGCAATGAATGAAGGGGTAAAGACATCGGCGAGGAAAAAAAAAAAAAAAAAAAAACCATCACAGCTCGCCAAAAATAATACAGCTTTCTCTTGCCACTAAGTAGAAAATGGAGCCGGCGTATGCCTGTCCTTTGTGTTTTCGCTGCGACGGACATCTACCATTCGAATGCCACTCTGGCCATCCCACTCTAACCCTGGGTTGGGGGTGGAGCGCTCAGGTACGCGCCGTCTCCGATGATCTGCCGTCTCAAGCGCCGATGCAGGAAGACCGATGACGGAGCGGCTTGGTGTGCAGCCTGGGGTGGGGGGGGAGGTTCGCTCCCAAGAGTCTCGCTTCACGGCTGCACTCTTCGTGACCATCGGGCACAAGCGCCGCACGGGACGCGAACACCCGAGCCGTCGGCTCAATAAGAGTTCAAAATGGAGCATCCTTGTCGACAGCACGGAGAAAGACACCGCTGCTGGTAGTCCTCGTGGTGCATCCAGCACTTCGGCTTTACTCGGTGCGCAGTAACCCTACACCGCCGACCGGATGAAGAACCACATATACAGGAAGCTCAACAAAAGGCTCCGGACATCCAAAACGTCGTCGCGTTTGCCGATAAATCAACGTGGGAACGTATGGCTCCTTGCACGGGGACCTTGACCCCAACTGTTCCAAAGGGGCTAAGCAAATTAGGCAATACACACAGTCCCCTGGAAGTAAAAATCTTTAAAAATCTGATTTAGTAAGGTTGCAGCCTTCGGTGGCCTTAGATACCAATTGTGCCAACTAATCCTCTTCAGCTTATGGGGGGAAATATTGCATGAAAAAAAAAAACCCAAAATGGACCTGCGGAACTCTTTAAATATGATGCAGGGTCGCCGGCCCCAGCTGCGAAAAAGGGCTTCGGCTCCTTAGTTGAGGACATCTGGATAGATTTATCCGTTTTGTCAGGTATGAATCAGCCGCTTATTAAACTACATTCTACAACGTACAACCGCGGCTCCTGTAATTTTCGAATCGCAAGGCAGGACTACGTCATTTCAGTTTTTGCGCCGCTATAGGGCCCGTTCTCTCGGCTAATTAGCGGCACGCAGCGATGGGACGCGGTGTAGGAAAGCCCCTGATGGCCCGTCTTCGGGAGCTCTTCTGGAAACGCAGCTAATCACGAAACTCAGAGGAGGAGGATATGGCTCCCGTTCAGGGCTCGTCACTTCTGCTTTGCGGCGAAGCCCACGTCGGCGGCCCCGATCGAGCCGGTCCTGCAGGCAGACATGCGCCGCACCAGCGTGTTCAACAAGCCGGCTCAAACCACCGAAACGCATCGGCCTGGGGTATTCCCACAGCAAACGGCATCACGCCGATGCGAGCGGAGCTGTCCCACGCCAACTGCGGCCTCGGCGGAGGGGACGTAAAATACCATTAGGTAGGAGGCCCACGGGTCGGGTTGGGTCAGGTCGACAGCAGGGGCGCCCCCCCCCCCCAAACTCGTGGGGGCGGGTGCTCAGACTTGCCTCCCCGCTTCTGATTCTGCTGTGGTTCAGGGGTCAGCGCCTCCAGAGTGCCAAGGGGCCATAAGCCCCTCGCCTTCATTACACTAAAGTATTAAATATCCAGTTCCTGCCCTTTTACAACATCATCGACTTGGACAGCCTCTGAATATCAGAGACTATATATATATATAGTGCATAACCTCATCTGCCCGACTCGGTGCCAGCAGCATTCCCTTGCACGCTGAATTATGCATTAGCCTCTGATCCACACTTTTCTCTCTACTTTTCTAAGTGACTGGTGATGCTTACATCTACGGCAACATGTTAATATACGAAACCCATAAAGGGCTGCTTGAGCCTTATTGGGAAAACACTGCAGCCTCCCAGATGCTGACAGAGGTGTTTTACAGACCCTAAAACACCTGACACAGAACTAAATCATTTTTTTTTTCCACGACAATGCAAGGCTTTATGGGTAATTACAGCAGCGAGACAATGGGGGCATTCAGAAGAGAGGCACATACTTGAGTGGTTTCTAGGTACAGCTTTTTTTTTTAATTCACATGCACACAAAAACAAGAGTACTGGGCATGTATGAAAGCATCCTGCTTTTACAAAGAGCTGTTGAGAAATCAAGGACATTCCTTTGAAAAGGAAGGGCTTAAAGTAACAGCCAGTACGGATCAATAGGAAAAGTGTGTTCGGGGGGCGTGCCGGCGAGCGTCGGAAATGCGAGAACCCAACCGGGGCTTCGTGGGAGCCCTCCCTGGAGGGGCTGCCTATCGGCGCCATCGCCGTTCCCTTTCAGCCCTTACGGGAGCCCAGCGCCACGGCCCCAATGCGGCTCGAGCCGGGCGTGGGAGTCACTTTCTTCTCCACGCACAAAGGAGAAGGGAGAAGGACTGCGAAGCGGAGGTGACGGCAGCAGGTCTAACTTCCCAAAGGCTCCTCAATGGTCACCGTGTCCCGGTTAACCGCCGAGATGCCATCGCTGAAAGCGGGGTCCATTTACGTGCAGATTTGCCCCGCGTTACTGTGTTCTAGAGGCCGTCTCCGCAAACAAAGGCTGGATAAAATAAAGAAGCAGTTAAAAAGGTGTCACGGACCGCATCTGGGTGAGGAATGATTCAGCCGCTACCTGGCTGCACCACCCACCCCCTGCTGAGCCCCGCAGGAGCCACTGGAGTCAGATTCGCTCCGTGATCCTCCTCCAAAAAAAAAAAATTCCTGAGTCAGAAGAGATTACAAGGAAAATGGCTCTTAAATCAGCAACCCATTTCGGCGAAGCATCCGCACTGGATTTTCTCACTGTCTCGCTGGTAAATATCCCCACGTCGCATTAAACAGAGCTATAATTAACTGTGCGAGACGCCAGTCAGCCAGAGTGGGCGCCGTGCCAGCGGATCAGCCCTAATTACTATATTCACTTTGTCAGGACCGCTCATTTCGCTGCTCTCCCTGATTTGCCCTGGCAGCTTCGGAAATCCCTCGCTGCCGCCGCCGCACGTCACCGCCTTTGAGCCGCTCATCTTTTACGTCGCAGGCGCCCAGAGGAGGGTGGGCCGGAGAGGCCTGCGGAAGGCTTGGGTCGAAGGGGGGTGACACGAGTCCCCCCCCCCTTACTGCTGTCGCTCCGGGTGGAAGCGTGTTGGGAGAAAGCTGGAGAAGTGCTGTAGAAAACAGGCACATAGTGTGTATGTGCCCCCCCCAGGAAAAAAAAAAAAAAAAAAAAAACACCCCATTTCCTCAGGAAAGAGGGCTCTGAATGCAGCCTCCTCTACCGGGTACCTCCCGCACCTCCAGTATCCACGGCCAACACCTCACTCTGCAAAAAGGAACCATTTTAAACAGTTGTAAACACTTTTCGTTTGCACAGATTGGGCAGCCCACGGAGGTGAGATCCAATGCCGGCTCATGGCACCTGACAGTCGTGGGAACAAATGACGGCACCTATTTAATACTTAGGGCACCTTCAGTCGTAAACGTTATACAGTAAGTATCTTCGAGCGCAAGAATTAGAGCAGAACTGACAGATACCTTAAAAAGAAAATGAATCAGGTTTGTACATTATAACCGACTTTGGAAAGGATGCCTAACACCTGGACAAGTAGAATTATTCTTTATGCATCTAGCTGAAATATAAATTAAAATCTGAAACAGTTCTGCATTCCTTGAAGACCAAGATCCTCTCTGGTTGAGTCTTCCCCAAACGGAGGCATGGGGACAGCAGAGACCTCCTGGATTCCTCCACCCCAATTCCATTAGTTACATTTATTTAATTATGATGTTAACCAAACTAATACCCGATGTTAAACTATTTACATTTATTTATTTAGCAGACACTTCTCCAAAGCCACTTCCAATGAACTCTACGTAGTGTTATCAGTCCACACACCTTATCCACTGTGGTGACTTACACTGGGTCACTCATCTATACATCAGTGGAACACACACACTCACTCACGGGGAACCTGAGCAGCATGTCTTTGGAGTGTGGGAGGAAACCAGAGCACCCAGAAGAAACCCATGCAGACACAGGGAGAACATGCAAACTCCACACAGACCGAGCAGGGATCAAACTCATGTCCTTTCGCGTCACCCGGGCGCTGAGAGACAGCAGCACTACTTGCTGTGCCGCTGTACCGCTCCGTATTTACGGTCGTTTACCCATTTTGACAGCTGGGACATTTCGACCGGACCAATTCACATCCCTTGTTCAAGGGTACAATAGCAAGGATTCAAACTTCAGTACTTCAGCTGCACAGGTGGCAGCTCTAACCACTACGCCACCTGCTGCCCGACCACAGTCCCAACACATGGAAGGCAAACTATAGGGAGAGCGGTGCCGCGGCGTGCCGCCCAAAGGCAGAGTCGGGTTTTACTGTACGTAAACGAGCGCGCCGCGTCGGGAGGGATGCGCGAAAGCCACCCGCCGAGAACGTCCCGTAGGACACTTTGTCCCAGCCAACAAATGGAAACGATGATCGGAGCCGTACCTCGAGTCATCAACGCAAGAGAAAAACCGGAGAGCGACGGACCAACGGAAAGACCACCACAGGGGCCGGAAAACACACACATACACTCAGTGCCTCCCCAAAGCCTCAAATTCTCACATGCACCTCTTAACTAAAGCAGAACGTTGGAGGGTCTAGCGAACCCGCACAACAAGATGCGCCAAAAGCAGCCCACGCTCCTAGAGAAATTCCTAGCTGCGGGGCGGCGCGCACCAATGAGGTTTCCGCTACAATGGAGGCACGGCGCCCGATGACAAAGCGTTAGAAAGCAGCTGAGCGGCAGCGGAGAGGGAGCAAAGAGAGCGGCGACGGCTCCTTCACAGAGGAGCGAGATGAAACGACGCGGCGAGCGCCTTACTCCGAGCCACAGACAGTGCCAGTAATTAAGGTAGATTTCCAGCTCGGAGCGACAGAGGATGAAATTTCCTCCCCTCTGCCGGAACCCCTTGATGTTTTGTACCTTGAATTCTGGGCAGAGGCGGCCAGATCATTTTTTTTTAACGGAGTTCACAGAATCCCCGGGAACAGAGCCTCCCAGCCAAAACCCCAGCACGATTAATTTAGTAACGGGTTATTAAGCTCAAACATAAATTGCAGCCCTGGACGTTTTAAATGGAAAGGAAGGCTGATTTATTGGGGGAGCCGGAGACAAAACAGGTTTTTATTTTCCATTTATTCATCGACACTCTTAGGGAGCGCTAACTCGCAAAGAATTTGTGAAGAAAAAGAAGGGGAAAAAAAAAGAGAAAAGGGAGGGTTGGAGGGGACGGCGGACGGCAATGGACTCCGTGACCAGACAGAGCCATTTTTACGTCCACTTCTTCGCGGCCTGAAGACTGTACGGGAGGAGGAAGAGGAGGAGTCCGCGGATGCCCCATCGGCGCGACGCACGCCACCGCGAGAGTTCGGGGTTTTATCAGGCTTGGAACGAGCGCCGCACGCCAGCCGGTTTCCGCAGAAAGGCCCATTTCCGAACGCCCTGTGGGACGCATATTTTCGTCCGCGTGTTTATTTGCTTATTCCGAAGAAGCCATAAACGGAATGCCCTCGTACTTCACTACGCGTCTGCGTGCATTTGCGGCGACTCCCGTGTGTGTCGCGCCTGTCCGCGGTGCTGCGACCCGGCGCTACGCAGCCATTCATTGATACGTTTAAAAAAATGATAAACCTCTAAGTTAAATTTAAAAAAAAAAAGTCTAACTTTGCACCATTTGAAGGGCAAGCGCCGCTTCCTCGGTTACATCTGTGAAAAATGTGGGCCCCACCCTGCTGGCGGCTGTGCTACCGCAGCTGAAGGAGAAGCTCATTTAGCACCAACTTGACTCTTTTTTTTTTTTTTTTATAAACCAGGTTTTGAGCCGCATGTGTCCCTTGCACATCCGCGATGAAAAGCATCAGGCTTCGCCAGAAGGCCTCTGCCCTGGGACGGCCGCCTTTAAGTCGAACGATCCTCCGTCGCTCCACTCGTCCATCTTCCGCATGGGAGACTAGGCCCTCTAGCCCCTCTAGTCAGCGTACGTCTATAAAACACCGGTAAACTCACCTGTATGTATTTCCCGAGCAGAAGCTCATTCTCCTGCAGACAATGTGTCGTTTCAAAATATCTACAAGTGGATTACAGCTCAATTCGGTTTTTGATCTCCCCTGGAAACTCAAGGAAGGTTTCACATCGCAAGCAAAAAAAGGAGGGAAAAAAAACCAACCTTGTCACCATAACTACATTAGAAGCTTATGTTTTGTGCACATTTGCCTCAAGTATTTGAAGTCTTTTTTTTTTTTTTTTTTTTTATAAAGAGTGGAAATAAATCGGCTTCTTCTCAGACAAAAACGGAAACGGCAAAAGAAATAGTTTTGAAACTTCACTTCTAACATTTTATCTCGGGCGCTGTTTACAAAAGCTTTTGTTAATTTCTCCGGATGTCACCGGCTGCCTCTGAGCGCAGCATGGTGCTTCACACCCTAAAGCTCTACTGAGGCCTTGGAGAGCATTCACTTCTTGGGCTTTTTTTAGGAGGCAATTTGCAAACAAATCTCACAATTACCCCCGCAGTAGCAGTTTTTAGCAGGGGGGAGGGAGGGGAAAAAAAAAAAAAAAAAAAAAAAAAAAAGAGTAATAAAAGAAGCAAAGGTAACATCTGTAAAAGACATCATAAATGAAAAGGACCATGGAGATGAACAGATGTTAGAGATGCTGATGTGCTGGCACCGATGAAGACCTGGATGCAATACTGCAATCCGCCTTTCCCCTCGTACATCGGAGACCCGCACCATAAAATCTGCTACGTCCGCTATGGAAAAAAATATACCTTTTTTTATACAATTGGCTCATTATTGAGTACTACAGCATGTTTTCCCAAATAATGCAGTCATTTCACATCCACACCAGATTCTGTACTCGCACACAGATGTTAGTCTTCTACTTCGGGCAACATCGACAATCTCAACCACTTACTGAAACAGACTGAATAATATTCTTTTAGAAATAAAATGTATAAACCTGAAATATTAACTCACTTTCACTTTGTATAACCCTTGTCCTGGTCGGGGGGGTGGTGCTCAGGAGTCGATCCAAAATCAGTACACCCAGAACAGGACACCAGTCCATTGCAAGAGGGCCACAAAGGCGCGTGCACGCACGCTCGCTCGTCCACAGACCAAGAGCCATTTAAAATAGCCAATTACCCTGAAGTTCTTCTGAGGGTGGGGGGAAACCAGAGCACCGGGAGGAAACCCACACAGGCACAGGGCCAACGTGCAAATTCCACACAGAATGAGCAGGATTTGAACACCCTACATCCAAGCAGCCCAGGTGTTTTGAGGCCAACAGCACTATGCACTATACCACTAAAGTATTTAAACAATTTAAATCAGATCGAACAGCTTCTATTGCATGAATGTCCTTACACCGTCATATAGCGTTTCTCTTGTGGTCTGGGAGTCAGAGTCCAAAGGTGACACCGAGGGTCCAAATATTACTCTCTCCCCTACACAAGTCAAGGAATCAGTTTTAATTATTTGGTTAAGTGATAGAATACAGTAATTTGTTACAAGTATCATATATTGGTTTTATGACTTACGCAGATAAAAACATTTTCGTTCATTTTTAGATGACATTTTTCACCCGGGATGCAACTGCTTCCGACCCCCATGAGACACAATAGTAAAGGGAACCCCAAATAATGGGAATTCACCCATTTCAAAGAAGAAATTAAGCCCGTTAGGCGGGTATGGCGTATGCCAAAAGGGCTGGTACTGCAGGCGGGTCGGGGAGGGCGGAGAGCCTGCACCGTATTCCCCATGGGATGGCACTTTCCTGCTTCCCTTCATCCTCCACGTGAGGACATCACCCTCCGTCTCCCTTAACACAGCCTCTGCCAGCCTTTCGCTTACTCAAACATCCCTCATTTCAGTCAATTACACAAGCGAGCACTTCTGAGCTCCATCTAATCCCGATTAAAGAGCGTTTCTGCGATAAGCGCCTCGTGCTCGGCCCACACTTGCGGAACGTTGCTGTTGCGCAATCTACAGCAGGACGAGGGGTGGTGTGCATGAGCCGGGGGGGGGGATGGCTACAAGTTCCGAGCACACTGACCCTACAGGATGACAAACCAGTGACGAAGTGGCATTTAAAAAAAAAAAAAAAAATAAAAAAAAAAACCCCCTGATCAACAGGGTTGAACGTTCTAACAGACGCAACCATGAAGCCGTCAAACACATCGCAACAAGTACAGGACTGGAAGCGTGATCAGGACTACGAAGGAACACAGGCCACACGCAGAGCACTGGAGTTACACGTGTGCACTTAGCGTAGTGCGTTCCACGAATTATTAGACCAGAGTTCCTAGAAGCGCGATCCACAGACCACCTGTGGTCGGCAGGCTGACGGGCGTCACGTCCGGACAGAGCGACGTATTAAATCGGACACATTAGTTACGAACGTACCCAGCTGCATAATCTAGACGCCCATTGCCGATACACAAAGCCTTACTTATGTCACAGTAAGTCATAGCAGGAGAAGCGCAGTCGATCCACTGCAATCCACTTCTTCAAAAGCTTCAGTTTGTTTTAGTTCCGCGTACGCAACACTGTTTACGTCTCCATAATCCCCCCGCATTTCCAGTAAATATCGATGGGCAAAAGTATCCTTTCACCTCCGCTGAGCCATTTTGCGTCAATCTGCTTTGCTGGGGTACAAGTTCATTTAATGGTGTCAATCCCACCCCATCAAATCACATTTTAGAAAAGAGAAAGAGGAACCAGCTAAATGTGGAGCCTGAGATTAGACTGAAGTTCTCCAGCTTTTTCCAGATATCATACCCTTGACATCCCCTCAAAGGCAAATACTTCAACTTTTTAATTCATAAAGAATTTAATGAAATTCTTCGCAAAAAATCTCAGGATTTTTCCAAATAAATACAATTCAGTAAATCAAATACGGTAATTTTAACTCAGAATATACGGTGTTCCTGCAAAACACCTGGACAAAAGAATTGGAGAAGCCAAAAAATAAATAAATAAATAAATAAATAAATAAATAAATAAATAGTTTAGTTGCTCAGTTAAATCAAAACATCCATAAGGCCTTCGAGCCACATAAAAATTCAGTCCACAGATCAGGAACTCCAGCATTCGGGAAGTTATGCTCCAAATTATACTTAAAGAAAAAAAAAGTTTTGGAACCAAAAACAAAACTCGGAACGTGTATTCTGTACCGCTTCATCCGACGGGCCCTTATCTAACTGCGCGTGTGGTATATTGTACAAAGACGCAGAAGCGCGCCTTCCTTTTCCAGCTTCTTTTACACGCCAGAGGAGAACGCAGCAAAGAGAACTGGGCAACACGACCGCACGATTCCCCGCAGCTGAAGTTACAGTCCTGGCGGATCGTAGAGTTAAAGATATAAATCTCACCGACACATACGCCTACATATTCTGCCTTTTAAAAAGTTTTTTTCCCTTTTTTTCTTCTTTCAAACGGAGCGCTTTATTGCATAAAGAAACAACAGCTCGTTACATCTGTTGAGGGGACTCGAGCTCTATTTTCAAATTTGACATTCAAACAGACACAAAGCCATCGCTTCACGAATTCCAGCAAATGCATGCAAGGCACACCGCAGAAAGTGTAGGACATTCGGCAGAATGTAAAAATAATATTAAAAAAAAGTTGACAATTACAAAAGAGTCCTGAAGGACCCACTTTTCACCGCAGTTCATTCGTGTGATGTGCGTGTGAAAAGGCTCAATAAAGTATGTGTTTTGAATTGCAAACAAACTGCATCTGAAATTACTCACATACCTAGCAGTTTTACCAGTTCATAAGGTTTAAGAGCAATAATTACTATTATCATCCTTTAGTTACCAGATGTCCAACGGAGACTGACAGCATTAGACACCGATCGGTTTTACAGCGATTTACCCATCCATGGTGCAGGGTGTTCTTGCTGGTGGAAGCAGGAAGCCTACTGGCTACAGATGTTGCCTTGCAATTGAAAAACTCGGAGGGACGCAGGTCCGGATCCCAGCAAGGTATTTAGCCTGAATTAATGTAGTAAAAACTACCCAGCTGTATAAATGGATATATACTTGTAAAAGGTGGCCTAACATTATGAGTAACTGTTTTTTTTAAGAATAGTCAGCCAAACTATCAACATAACTAATTCTGAATTCAGACTTTTAAAAAAAAAAATAAAAAAATAAAAAAAAAATAAAAAAATCCAACAATATTTCTATAGCACAAGGCTATACAACATGTTCTTGATGCCATTAATATGAACTATTTTAAGATGTTCCAAACATACACTAATGTTTCTTACACAATAATACTTGTGTTTTGATATAATCCACTCCTGGTGTTGGTCCCCAACTTCTGCACCTTCCCTGTTGAGCCGCATTGTCTCAGTGGCATCAGCTGCTCTGCCACTGCCGAGGGCATCAAGGTACTAGATGGTCACGGGTGCCGACCCAGGATCTGCTCACGCTGGTATTTCTCACCTAACTGTTTCCGAGGAAGGGTCTCAATCCGGCTCCAGATGAGCGCTCACGGGCCACTATAACCAGCAGATCCTTTCGGGCCAGGCAGGAAAATGATGCGCTTTCAGTGTCAAATGCACTTCAATGCATTCAAGTGAACAGGCTGCAGTAAAAACACTTTGTGGTCTTCAAGTGGAATATATGTCCACTTCATGGAAGTCTTAACACGTCCCTTTGTCCCGTGTATTTAATGACAATGAAGCTGCTGAACGGACGCAGGTCCAAGGGTGTCTTTGCCAAAAGAGGTACGGACCCTCAGCCCTAAACGCTTGGCGACGCACATCTCTGGAGCTCGGCAGCCAGGAGGCCGATCCGATGAGGTTTCCACCAAACTCACATTTAATCATTTATCTGATGGTTTTCCTCCAAAGCAACTTACAGCGTTAATCTACCTACAACTACTTAGCCATTTGTACAGCTGGGTAATTTTACTGGAGCAATTTAGGGTAAGTACTTTGCTCAAGGGTCCTGCAGCTGGGGGTGGGATTCAAACCTGTGACCTTCAGGTCCAAAAGCAGCATTTCCAAGCACTATGCTAGCTGCTGCCCTGAATTCGACGTGCATCTTATCTTCCCCTTTTCCGCTAATGCGGCAGCGATCATAAAAGCTGGAACGCGTTCAAAAGACCTTCAAGTTCATAAAAGTGTGTGGGCAAATGACAGACAGGACGTTCGAACAAAGACAACCTGTGACACAGAGTGTGTTTTCTTTGCTGCTGTTGTTCATTGTTAAGTGCGGGTGGAGGGGAGGGGGGCGGTGGTGGGGCTACAATGGGCTCCTTAATGCCAAACTGGTTTGGGGTGGATGAGGAACGTCTCAGTTTGGCTGGACGGGCAAATGAGCTCTGTGTGTAATGCATGATTGTAAACACGCACAGACAACATCAGAGGCGACTGGTTTGGGGGATGGGTCGGGGGGGGGAGGAGACAATGACAGAACATCGTCTCCTACGCTTGAGTGGGCACAGCCTCCCCACAGTCCTCTGGGGGGGGTAAGGGACATGCCGCCGGGGGGATGACAATGAGGGCATTGATGCCTGACGTCCCTGAGCGTTTGCTGGGGTGGGATGCAATGCTGCGACACACCAAACACTCACATACACACACACACTCACCTCTGGTGTGTTCTTCTTGAACTCGCGGCTCTGGTCGATGAGCTTTTTCCTGGACTGCTCGCTCTCATCCTGTCGGTTGGCCAGCGCCGTGGCCGTGGCGTCCAGTTCTCTCTGCGAGGACACACACACACACATAGCGGGGCTGTCACACGCGCACCATGGCAATGAATTATTGGGTGCAACTCATTCGCGTGCAAAGACAAAAAAGGAAGCCCCCCCCCCCCAGCCATGCAAGGACTGAGTGAGGGAGGGAAGAAAGAAAGGAGGAGGATATCCCCGCCATCGCGACTCTACGTTCCCATATACCCCGACAGCACCTTGGAGCCCTCTGGCACACTTCCCCAGCATCCCACCACCTCGTTCTAACCATCACCGCCCCCCTCCGCCGTTTCAGCCCCGTCCAGCTGGACATGCTGAGAAGACATCCATCCAGCGTATGAGTTCTGCACATTTAAAACCACATCAGTCACAGAGCCCTTCCCACATTCCTCAGCAGCCATTCCAACTCACACGCTGGAGAGGACACTTCTGTGCTGTTACACAGAAGCGCGGGCACCGGTGGAGCAGGCGGGCGGACACCGGTGCTGCGGTCAGCGAGAGCGAACTCCCCGGCGGAGATCCCTGGCTGCGGCGCACCGCCCCGAGCTGCTGCTGACATCTGGGAGCCAGATGCAGGGGAACAAATCAACTTAATTGGGCCGCGACTCGGCGCGCCAGACTGAGAGCCCCGAACACAACAACCGGGGGTCTGAGCTAACCACCAACAAGGCTCCCAGATTCCTCCCCAGCCCCCCCCCCCCCCCTTCCCTCCCACACACAAATACACCCAACTCTTACTGTCTCTGTCATCGTCTCATTAGCACAGCTTTTCGCAAGGCCGAGTACACTCGTACCACACATGTGGAGCTCAGTGCTGGTAAACACCCCCCCCCCCCCCGGATTAAGCTGGAGATCTCCACCCAGCGGAAGAGGTACTGTTTAAGTGTACATCATTAGGACACCGGCCGACCGCCCTAACAGAGACGCCGCAAAGGTGCGTGTTAACACGAGTTCTTCAACCCCTGCGGGCTGCAGCACGGAGATGACCGTTCGAACCCTGGTATTAAACGTTGAAGACAATATGCAGTTATTTATTACACCAGCCGGGAGTCACAGAAACGTCAGAAAGACGTACAAACAAGCGGATCGCACAGCAGCTCGTCTGACCACCTAAAAGTACAATTATCCTGTTAAAGAGCATCAGATATCCAAATGGATACGTAAAGCAGTAATTAGCAGCTAAAAATGCTCATTAATGAGGGCTGGGAGGACGTGAGGAATACATATTGCACAAGTATAATTAGAGTTTAATTCTTGTTCAAACTCCAAGCATGACTGCCCTAACCGGCAAGCTCCGTGCATTTTACATATTTAAACCCACTCAATACACCATATGTCAAATGCCACAAATCACTGCTACAAATCATCTTCTGACAAACTGTATAAAAAGCTAAACTGCTCATTTAGGGCCAGCAGGTGGCGTGATGGTTAGAGCTGCCCCTTTCATTCAAAAGGCCGAGGTCAGAATCTCACCTCCTGCACCGGTACCCTTGAACAAGGTACTTACCCTGAATTGATACAGCAGGAATGTATCCACTGTATAAAAGGGTAGAAAAATGCAAGGGGAAGGTGGAAATTGGGAGGAAGGAAGTGGGGAAAAAACCGTGAGGCTACGATGAGCCAGCTGTGCTGAAACACTCACGTTTACGCTTTTCACCAGCACCACGTCTGTGCGGAACTACGCGACCAGTGACTTGGAGAGGAAACCCTAAGCTGCTACGGAAACCGTGCTGCCCAGTCCACCGGAGACCTGCGTCTGGGTCTCCGATGAGCAGGGGCCAAAATTCTGGGCTGACCCACAGCCCCAACGCAGGCGCGCAGGGAGTAAAGTCTCCCGAGTCGAAGTCCTCCAGCCCTAGAGTCGAAGGCACCGTCGCCGCAAGCTCCAGCTTTGCAGCCTTCTGGCCCGGGGGCCTGGAGGAGAGCGATCGAGGCGCAGCCATGCGGAGCAAGAGTGGATGGAGAGATGTGGCTCAGCGCTCGCTTTCCTCCTCCCACCCTATTTGCTGTCTTTCAGTCCGAAGGGGAAGAGGAAAAAAAAAAGTGCTTCTTTCCCCAAAGCTCCTGTCAAGCTGGGCTCTCGAGACTGATTAGCAGATGCTATTACGCCTATTATGCAAACGATTTGGCTAATCACTTAAAATTGATTAGCAGGAGGCTTCTAAATCCTAATTCGCAGCAACTGTGGGACCCCTCTGGGGCCACAGGAGGATGGGGGGGATAATTACGGTTTTATCAAACGGAATTCAGGGGCTCCTCCCAACCCCAGCGCGCGCTCCCGAAACCCAGAGCACGAACGCACCGGGCACCGACAACACGGCCGCATGCGCTGCTCAGTCTTCCCGTAGACGAAGAGGAAAGACGGCACGCTCCAACTGAAAGGAAAGCAGAAAAAAAAAAAAGCCACGTTTTAAATCAACACTGGCTCGGGTGAGCGAGCCATGTTACGGCCAGCATTCACATTCGTCGGCAAACTATCAATCCCATGTTCGTCGGAGAGCAGCTGAAGGGAAACGCCCCCACGCGTATCTGCCAACTTGCCAAACACGCTGCTTAAGGTGCTAGGATTGGGACAAACATTTAACCATGTTCAGCAGTACAGTATACTCTATAATCGAAGGTATAACCTTCCACATTGTGATCTGCATGCCCCTCCTCAATGACCCTTCGACCTGCGCCACCCTGGATGAGGATCGCAAACGCCTACTCGGGCCCGTTCCTCTCGGCCTGCTTCGCGGAGCATCTCACGATGGGCCCAGGTTCATATTAAAAGACCAAATTGTACTCCATAATGGCTTTATAATTTTCCTAATGGAGGAATTTCGCTGGCTCAGGCAGCGGCGCTTGTCTTAGTTAATTTGTTCGGTAGTAAACGCTGATGGAACAGATTACGGCACTCCCCAGAGAGCGCGCTTGTGCCAGATGCTATCAGCAGCATATGCACGGGAAAATATTACTGGGCCGAGCCTGCGCCTCTTGCCGCCCGAACCAGAGCGCCTCTGAGTTTTATTCGAATTAACGATGGGATAATGAAGAGCCAGGCGGGCACTGCTGGCTAAGCCCCACCTCACCCAGCACACAAACTGGATCGCTTTCCAAACTGAATTTCAGGCTCATTAGGGGGGCAGAAAAGGGGGAGCTCCGGTGCTATTCCTTTGCAGGCACCAACAACGGCCGAAACGCCTCCTCCTTCAGCTTGATCCGTCAGCCGAGGTGATGTGCGTTTGAACGATCGTTCTCGTTCAGGTTCTGGTAGAACCTACTTTTGTTCCGGACAGCAGTGTGAAAAAAAAAAAAAAAAAAAAAAAAAAAACACAAACGCAGACCCTCAAAAATCCGGTGACCTTCAGAGTAGAACCGGAGGTGGGCTGCAGTACAGGTTGTGGGAAACTACAGTTTTGAGCAAAAAAAACTACAATTCCCAGCATCCTCCTCTAAAGCTCAAGGTGTCTCTGGGGAATTTCTAAGTGCACCAAGAGGACACGTGGCAAACTGCATTTGGCTGCTCTGATTTTCTGATGCCCTGTGCAAAGCAGGTCTGGGTTTGGGCAGAACGGAACAAAATTTCCATGTCGCGGGGGGGGGGTTTGTTGGCAGTGAGGGCACGCCAGCAGTGAAAACTGCTTTGCTATTCAGGTGCACAAATTCAGCAACCAAAAATAACTCTGGCCTGACATCTGTAGCTGCCTTCGCACCAAAGAAACCACAGAGCTGCAGACTCAGGTCCTCTACAGCGCAAATTACCACGTTAAGCAAAATAATGTTTTCACTGGTTAATGAGGCGAATATCATTTCCAGAATTACACAAGTCCGCATTTATTACAGATAAAAATCTTGTCGAAAGCGGCATTTCTTATTTTTTCCCCCGTGTGCCGCAAACAGGGCCGGGCACCGGGGTACGCGACATTCCACGTTCCCGGAAAATCATCCGCTCTGCCAGTAGCTGCGGCAGTCGGGCTCTTCCTCCCGGGGCAGCTTCCGAAGCGTGATTCCAGGGTGCTCCAGCTAGAGCGTTTTCATCTCGTAAATCTCCACAAGTGCGGCTTTAATAAAGCGCGAGAACGGGGCAGGAGACGCACGGAGCGTACGGTTTGCGGGAAAACGCGGGGCAACGAGAGGAAAATGACAAACGGCACCGGAGAGCGCCGTCTAGCTCTGGGTGCCACTTGAAAGGCGCTCGAGACAAGCGGCAACGCGGGGGTCTGTTCGAGCAGGGCGCTACAACAGCTGCTCTTAACATTAAGTGGGCTGATTTATTTGCGTTTGAACGCCGAAAGAGCAAAAAGTTTTATCAATGTTTTTCTTTCTTTTGCATAAGCAGCCAGACCCGCTCAAACCGGCAGTACGGCAATTCGTACCCGGTCTCTCTGCTTAACATGTGATAACGTTTGCTGAAAGTCACTACAATGTTATCTGATAAACAAGTGGACGATATAAAGTTCCACTGGCTCAACCTTTGTGCATGCGTGGCACAGAAAAGTCGACCTTTACTGGGATGCATGACCTCAAACGACTAGTTACACACGAAACCATGAGCCGCTTGCGGCATCCAGCGACCTGCTTTTTAAGCCAAACTACCTCCACGTCATGCCTTAGAATTTCAGTGTGACTTTCACAATATAAGGAATGCGGAGTACATTACGGCCAAGCTCACATCAACATTGTTCTCTGATCAACAGCCTGTTGTGTCGGTGGCGTTCGGGTGACATATTTGAAGGATGTACTTATGCAGCTGGTGACTCATGCATCAAAAAACAGGAGTATGTTGGAAGGAACAGGGGGTGGGGGGGGTTGGGGGACAGCGCTTCCCACGAAAGCGCACACTACCACATACAGCAACAGCTTGTTCTACGCCGGAAGGTCCTCAACCGCCCTCCATTGTCCTTTCAAGGCCTGAACGTCAGACAGGCTGGAGATTGAGGCCATCACGTTGAGCTAAATTCCACATGATTTCCCCTAGTTATCATACATGTACCGATCCGTCCCTTCGGGACGCATCTGACACCTGATTGGATGTTCCTTGTCTTCAAGAGCGGACTTTGCACTGAACAGACGTCAATATTTGATCAAGGAGAAACTGTTCGGTCACCGAGATCTACCGAGTCCAGTGTGTTCCACAGATGTATGAATGAGTGAGCCATTGCAAGTAGTCTATCTAGCAGTGTAGGTTACCTTGGTGAATAAGGTATGTGGGCTCACAACGCTACATAGAGTTCATTGGAAGTCGCTTTGGAGAAAAGCATCCAAGTAAATAAATGTCAGGGGTTGGGTACATGCACATGATTATTGAAGCACAGCTTGTTTGATAGGCACCGGCATTGACGCCACACAAATATTCCGGTAGTTACCGACTAAAGTGATACATATAGGAAGCGGGTAGTGAAAAATCTGCAGGTGGATAAGAACCACACGAATGTTTCGGCACTCGAGAGGAAAATGAGTCCAGGAGAAACGGGTTCCGAGACTGTTCTAGGGATTTGACTGTTCTGACAGCCTTCAGTGCAGTTATGCCTCATGCGTACGATTATACATTTGGCGGTTAATTATCACTGCGGATCATTAAAGCACGGTTATGATGTCGTGACCGTTAAAAGAGAGGTCCTATAATTCTGATTAAACGCACAGGTTGTAGAGCAGCAAACTTGACCCATCAGTAATCGAAACCGACGGTTGAGGAAGGCAACTGAATCACTCGATTCACGGACGCATCTCGGGACGAAACGCATGCTTTGGATTTTGGTCCGATATGCTTTGTTAACCGTAAAACTAAAGAAATAACCCAATAAGCACTATGTTAAGCAGGACACGGTGTATCCAAGCAACCGGCGGAAACACCATTTGCAGCTCTAGACGATTCCTCGGCAGCAGTTTTACTCAGTTCGACATTTAAAAATGAGGAGAAGTAAGAAGCTGCACTGTCAACAAGATGGGCTTTCACTTTCCAGCATAAAGAACCAATGTTTTAGACACAGGTTTACCAGGCAGTTAATAAATACTCAGTGCTGCTGACTTCTGGAAAATGTGTGGAATGTCCCACTGCTCCCCAATGTCAAGCAGCATTTTATCGTGCCTCTCACAAGAAGGAAAAAAAAAAAAAAAAATAGCTCAAAGACGAGACCATGTGGAAATTTGGAAGGCAGGTCTGGGGGTCATGATGGTTGTACTTCCACTGAGAAACCCAAGGAGTTTTATTTTAACAATGCACAGAGTGCTGTTCAGATTCAGACTTAAAACACGTGTCAGCCAATTTATTTCAACAAACAAACTGCTTCGTCAAAGCTTAGTCTAAATTATTTTGGTTAACAGCACTGTTTCCAATGGTTTCAGAATCCCTGGCAAATACCCACATGGATATTTAAACCCTTTGGACGCCAGACCAGAAACATCCAGTTCAACATTAATTGAGATCAGCCCACTGATGAGTTTTTTTCAGCTGACACCACTGTGCTCAAGTCCAAGAACAGGTCTCAAGTTCACCTTTTTTTTTTTTTTTTTTGAATTTAACGGACACTTTTCTCCACTGCAGCTCGCAATGTTAAAGTACTTAAGGATTTACACATTTGTGGCATTCAAACATGGATTCAAACCTAAGATGTTCAGATTGCAAAGCGATGCCTTTGACCACTACCCAAACCTTTACATCACATTTACTTACTTAGAACACGTTTCTCGATAGCGACTTCCAGTGAACTCTGTAGTGTTATGAGCACACACCTTATTCGCTAGTGTGACTTACACTGCTAGATACACTACTTACGCCGGGTCACTCATCCATACACCAGTAAAACACACTGTCACACACTACGGGTGAACCTCGACAGCATGCCTTTGGACCGTAGGACGAAACCAGAGCACCCAGAGAAAACCCACGCAGAAATGGAGAGAACATGCAAACTCTACCCAGGCTAAGTGGGGATTAAACCCATGTCCTCTCACACCACCCAGGTGCTGGGACAGCAGTGCTACTCGCTGTGCCACCATGTCACCCAAACAGACATGCTGCACATAGCCAGACCCAGTGATTTACATTTATTCATTTAGCTGATGCTTTTCTCCAAAACAACTTACAATGTTAAGATTACAATTATTAACCCATTTATAGATCTGGGTAATATTAGAGAACCTGAAGTATAATGAAGGGTAGGTGCCAGCAGCTATCCACATGCTGCCCAAGAAACTGAAACAGACAAGACAGGTTTGGTTCATTTATAGTACTGGTCTGAGGATGAAAAACAGTTTTTCCATATTTATATATTCCATAAGACGGACTATACATGACAAGGCCTTAAGTCCATTTACTCATTTAGCAGATGACCATGTACTATTGAGCTGAAACTAATTCAAGGTGACCTACAATGTTAGACCCTAAACTCCATACAATCAATCATTCACCCATTCATACAGGACAGCAATTTAACATACTCATTCACTCACACCAGGGACCATTTTGGGTGACCAGTTCACCTGAAACAGGTCTTTGAACTGTTGGAAGGTACCAGAGAACCTGGAGGAAACCCACACAAGCATGGAGACAACATGCCAACTCATCGAGCAGACCGAGGCTGGATTCAAGCCCATTTAGGAAAACAGTTCTTTAAAAAAAAAAAAAAAAAAAAAAACCCAAACGCAGCCATAACTATGTGGTACCAAACATGTGGCCCAGACCCCCAAAGGTTAGTTAGGGAAGGTTTGTCTTTGCAGTGTCCACCCCGCAAAGGGAAAGCAGAATTCTACTGATGCTCAGGGTCCAGAGGTTACTGAGGGGTCAAGAGGAAAACACCAGGAACACACACATTGCTGGTGGGACGCGTCTCAGAAAACGAGCAGACGCACCGCAAGTGGACTGGAGAAATGCTGAGATCACAGCTCTCACTAAAAAAACAGCTGATGGCATAAGAGAGGGAGACTAACATGCAAAGAACACCATCAACACTGGACTCGAAAAGTGCCATCAGAGCAGGTTTCTTCTGTATCCATTGCTCACAAGATGAACCAGGAGACATCTTGGGTGCTGTGAAACACCGAAGAACCAAGCTAAGGATTCAAAGAATTAGCAGGTTGCACGCAACCATGGTGAAATGTTAAACTTCCTTAAAAGCAACCTCAAAATCACAGCTCCAGGCCCAGCTAAATGAGGGCGGCATGGGACTGGGAGGCCTGGCTCCCGTTGACCAAAGCGCATATACCAACCACCACTCGGGTCCCTGCTGCCCTACCCAAATGAGCACTGCGATGACTCTCAAGGAAGCAAGTAATAGGTGTGTCGGGAGCCATGGGACACACTCACCTGGCCTGGGGTCACAGAGGTACTACTAACTTCCTCCCATGCCCCCGGTGTAGATGCCATCTAAATCCTCAGCGCTGCTGGGTTGAGCGCCATTCGCGGTCTTCACCTGGCACGGGGCTATCGTAATGCCCGTGCTGCACGTCTCCTGTTTACACGCAACAATTATGTATTTGCCATAATCAGCCTTTCGCGGCAAGCACAACGAAGAGCCCTTCAGTTGCTCGAAGATTTGATGACAGTAGCAGGGAACGCAGAGTCTCTTTAGAGCAGTGGCTTTATTAGTGCGAATTAAACAGTCACTCTAAATTGCCTCCGCCGCAACACACAGCTGAAAGAGATCAATCTACACGGGCCTGGGTGCCGTACGTATTTCGCGCCCTAACAACTGGGGAGCAATTCGCTCTCCTCCCGAATCAGATTTGCAGCCTCTTCATTTCTCGTTTATTAGACGATATGAACAGTGATCTGCTTCCTAGACCGCAAAGAGCAAAGTGCCCCTTCAGAGAGACCACTGCTGCCAGGCCAATCAGCAACCGTAGCATGGAAGACCATCAAGTCTAGTATGTGGGACTGGTTCACAAAGATTTTTCTAGAAAGCGAATGTGAACCTCACCAGACCTCCAAATAGGTACAAAGAATCAAACCTTGTTGCACTCCCTAATGCAGAAGAGCAGCAGGTGGCACAGTGTTTCCAGCTGTTTCCTCACACTGAAAAGTCCCAGATGCTCAGATCCCACCTCCTGCTGTAGTAGCCTTGAACAAAAGGTACTTATCCAAGTTGAATACAGTAGAAGTTACACAGCTGTATAAAGGGATAGATAACTAGGCATCCTAACATCATAAGTCACTATGGAGGAAAGTTTCAAACAAACGAACAGAATGAATGAAGGAACAGAAGGCAGCAGGTAACAGTGGTTTGAGTTGCAGCCTCCAGAGCTGAAGGTTGCAGGTTCAAATCTCACCTAATGCTGTATTAAGTCTTGAACAAGGTGCTGATCTCAAAGAGCTTTTTGTAAGTCATGTTGGAGAAAAGCATCATCCACATGAACAAATTGGATGTAAATGATGCCACAAAGAGAGATTAGAGGATCAAACTTTTTTTTAAAAAAAGTTTCCCCTCAACCCTTAGTTTACAATGCAAAGATTAGGCAGCACTAACACAACAGGATGCTGTGTGGGGGGTCAGCGGTTCAGTAATGTATATTTACATTTCTGTAATGACAAGCAATGGAATTCACCATCTGTTAACATCAATTTACACATTCCTTAGATACTTTGCGAAGTTCACAGAGACCAAATAAGAAATTATGTTTTGCACAGCCTTCTGAAAGGACAATGTAGCTGGAGCTGATGTTAATTCTTAACCCTAAAAATTTGGTGGTCTACTGGGTAGAGATGTTGCCTTGCATGTAAATCAGATTTGAACCCCACTTCTGGCTGCAGTACACTTAACTGAAGTACTTACCCTGACTGGACAGCAAAAATCACCCGACTGTATAAAAAGATAAATCACTGCAAACAGCTCAACACTGTTAGCTGCTTTGGAGGAAAGCAACAGCTAAATAGATGGAAATATAAAACTCGTGTGGAGTTCCAACTGGACCTACAGAACAGTGTCAGAAGGGGACAAGGCACACAAACGCATACAGTGACGAGATACAAATTACTGTGTATATATTTTAAAAATTAAAAAAAAAATTAAAAAAAAAAAGCTCTGACCTCATCCTGTCGGCGCCCGTTAGCAAGTTTCTGTCTAGGAACTCCGGCCCATATCGCCAACACACGCACGCACGCCTTCTTAGACTAACTTGCCTTCGTAAAGTACCGTCACCTGTCACCGGGCGTCTATCAGAACGTACAACTGCCTGGACGGCTTTCAATTCCTGTCAGCAAGCTAACTGATGGCAATTACAAAATCAATAGAAAGCAACCAAGGAGCCCATCTTTTCCCAGGCTGAGGGGAATCACTCACCGCAACACACCAAGCAAAGGACTCCCAAAAACTTCCATACTTTAAGCAGTACACAACAAATACCTCTACGAGTTTAGGAAAATAAGGGTCATGCATTTACCACAGCACGGCAGCTCGCTTGTGTTCCGGTGAACGGCAAAATAAACCACCAATCTCCAATCCACTCCCCAACATTGTGGTTAAAGCTGCCACCTTTCACCCCAAGGTTCCAGGTTCAAATCTTGCTCCTGCCCCATTACCTCTGATCAAAATACTTCCCCAGAAGCACTTCAACAAAAACTACCAGGCTACTATAATTAGGTAAATCATCCTAAGTAGCTTAACAATGTAGTTGCCTTGAAAAAAAGCTACTTAAACTAGTAACCCACTACAAACCAAGACCCACCAAACACCAGGGATAATCCTATTGATTAACCAATGCACTACCTTCCCACTTCCAATGAAACTTTTAGAAAGTAGGGCTTTATACTTGAAAATGTAGGCTGGAGATTAAGAGCATAATTGAAGACCCCCCCCACCCACCGGACACCTAATAGTCTTTGACACAATCTTCGCTTGTGTCGATTGCAGGTAAGTCTGCAGGCACCAACCAATGTCCTGACTGGGCACGTCCCACCGTGGACACTTTCTCAGGCCAGCGAAGACCCTGGCAGCAAAGAGCTGATGAGTCCAGGAAGGCCTGGTGCCCCTCTCTCCTTAGCGGAGAGCAAGGACACAAAAAAATCCACTAATAACTTAACCCCTTGAGGTGTACTTGGTGCGCTTCTTGTTCAAAGCTGGCTCTTAAAGTGAGCCCGTGTGCGTCTCCCTGTGCCTCCAGACCCGTCAAGCAGTTCCTGTGTGCGGCTGCCTGTCCAGAGAAGCACAAATTTGAAACTTTATCTCTCTTCCAAAGTTGTGCCTCAGGAAACAGGAAGGGAACTATGCACTTTGGAGACAAGGACACCAGAAGGAAACAAACCCTGTGCTGGGGGGTGAAAAGCTGAGGGCTTCCTAGTCAACTTCTCACATCTCAGATGGAGTTTTGGTTCTCTGGCCTTTTCTTCCGATTTCTGAAAGTTGTCAAATTCTGACAAAACGTACAGGGAGATGGGGAGGGGGAAGAAGCACATCGCAACTTCCGGTCACAAAGCAGGACCGGGCCGAACGGTCTGAGGTGTGACCGAGTCTTTGGCCGTGTCAACACAAGCCTGCAATTGATCCATCAATCAGTACCATTTCAAAAGGTCTACCTGCAAGTGAAATGAATGATGGTTATTAATGATATTCCAGGCAGGACAGAGGGAACACTATATGCCCAGTGACCAAGCTCCCCTCCGCAGGGGCCCTGGCAAGCCCTCACAAAAGCCTGGATTCACATGGAGGAACATGGAAGAACAAGCAGAGCATTATTTCCAGAAATATTATAACGGTATCTGATTTACAGGCATGGCTAATCCCTCCCGATATTTGCATTTTCACGCAGGGAGGAATGTGTTTACTCTGAACACTGGGCGAGTATATTCTCAACACGGAATTAATTACAACTTGGAATTATAATTGAATATTAGCATAGCGGCGTGCGGTGAATGAACAGAGTGCGCTTGTGCTGTGGGAGACAACAAGCAGCCGATTGTTGCCGCAGAACGAGAAGCGGGGCGTAGCGTGACCTCAATTGTGTGGCAGCTTGTAAGGGCTGCTCCCGCACTGGGTGTACCCACAGAGGCACCGGGGTAAAAACATGTCCCAAGCCTTCCTACACAAGCACACATTGTCCCGGGGCTCGCGGCAGTCCATAGGGCATCGCTCCGGATTCACGCTGCTCCCTGATGTTCGATAATGCTCAAGTGCAGTCCCACCAAACCAGGCCTCCCCAGGGACCGGTATTTTTTGGATTGTGCCCTTGTGCCTTCTGCTGCATAGCCATTGCTCTCACTTCCTGTAGTGCACCACACAGGTGGGAAGCCTCTCTTGATGCACAGAGGACGACGAATCCATGAAGCAGCAGGCTTGTCTGTTCCAATATAACAGCTGCCTTATTATGAAGGCACATCCTGCCAACCCATTTAATGACATCTCCCGAATCCTCCAAAGCACGCATTTTTACTTTTTTTTTTTTTTTTTCCAAAAGCCATTTTCCCTTGTTCTACGCCTAGAAAACAGACTAATGCAACAGCTTGGATAAAAGTCAAGGTTCACAGAACTTCACCAAATAGATTACAAGACAGCCTTTAGTTTGAGCAACAAATATTGATTTTTCTGTTCAGCAGATTGCTTGTTCTATTTTACTTACCAACATGGCTCAAGCATTTTATGTCAACCTCATGAATCCCCCCCCAAATTTTATTTTGGTTTGAATCCATCAGTTGAACTTCATTACAGGATGACCTTAGGCGCAGCGTGGCATGTGACGATTGTGATGGGGTTCACCCTCGAGGCTGCGTTGCAGACTGAAGTCAATGTCTGAAACGACGGCAGAGAGGAGAGGAAAATGCACATGGTGTGCAGGCAAAAGGTGGCCTGGTAAGAAAGCAGAAGGTCAGCCATTGTGGAGGTATTGCACTTCCAACATCTGATGCAAAATTAATTCAGCGCCCAGAGGATGAAGAGGGCAGGAGATTTCTCGACAACAAAAGCCCAGGAAGAATTTAGCGTGACTTACAGACTGGAGAAGCGGGGGGATATTGAAGACCAGCGATAGCATCTGTGGCTAGTGAACCGTTTCAGGAACGATAAGCACTAGATGTTGTGCACCAAGAGCCTCTTTTCTAGTAGCTATGGTGTGGGTGCGGAGGTTCACAAGAATGAGAAATCATTCTGCCCATTTGTGAATTAATACCCTTCTCCTGCCATTAATTCAGCAGAAGCGCAAAAGGACCGAAGGCAGCAACACAGATACAAAGTAAAAACCATAAAGGAGCAAAAAAAATAAATATCTTGAGAGCACAGAAAGCACCGGAGCTTCTGAGATTAATTACATACAGATGCCGTACGGGATACAAACTGGGGAGACGGCATCAGTGAGTCAAGGCAACCAAGATGGATAGTCAACCACCATCAAGATTACATTAATCTAGATCTGCTTTAAAAACAATTGCAGTGGCAAGGGAAGGAAGCGGCATGGTGAAACACAAAATGGCCTTCTCGTGGAAGGCGTTTTTTTAAAAAAAAAAAAAAAAAAAAAAAAAAAAGCTAAAAAAATAAATAAAATAAAGCTGCACGCTTTACTCGACTGTCGAGCTGGCTAATTATTCCGCCGATGTGCAGGCCCAGATTAATGTGGTTAAACCTTTTCCTCCATCCGCTAGAGGTGAAGTGTTATTCCGGCTGGCTGCTTCAGATGAGCCCTTATCTGCGCCCCTGTGTCGCCGTGGCGGAAAAACCAAGAGCGCCGTGTTGCGGAGATGGATTAGGTCCACGATGAGCACCATCAGATAAACCTGATGGAGGCGGGAGGAGGGCGGGGGAAGAAAAAGTGTGGCCCGGACCGCCCTGCCCCCACATCCTTGGCACGCACGGCCAGGCCGTGACGTGTAGGTGAGGCCCGGAGCTGGAGGAGCGGGGACTGCGCCGACTCCCTCACCCCTTATCTATGAGAGGAGCTCTCATGTCTCCAGTGGCCTCTCCCCAACCCAACGCTGTTTAAACGCCAAATGAGGAACTAACCAGGCAGCCCTGGAGCCAGCACTTACGTGCAGTATGTACAGCACATTATTCATTTAACACGTGTTTTTCTCCATGTTATGCGAGTGACGCACAATGATTATTACGTAGCAGGTAGCCGACACCTTTATCCATGGTATTTTACAAAGCTAGTTACAGTATAGCCTAGGACAGCCAACAGTGTAGCGGTTAGAGCTACTGCCTTTCGATCCAAAAGTCACTGGTTTGATCTCCACCTCTGGCTGTAGTACCCTTGAGCAAGGTACTTACCCTAAATTGCTCCAGTAAAATTACCCAGCTGTGTAAATGAATAAATAATTCTAAGCCTGTAATAACCGAGATTAACATTGTAAGTCGCTTTGGAGAAAATGCAAAGTCTACGACCGCTTGCCCCGAGCGGGGTCGCGGTGAACCGGAGCCTACTCGGCAACACCGGGTGCAAGGGGACGCACCCAGGACGGGACGCCAGTCCATCGCGAAGCACCCCAAGCGGGGCTCGATCCCCGGACCCACCGCACAGCAGGCAGAGGCCGAACCCGCCGCGCCACCGCGCCCCCTTCTGCTTTGGGGAAAAGCGTTCGCTAAATAAATAAATGTCCAGTGAACAACCGAGAGGCATTCACACATTTATACCAGAGAACAATGTAACACAAACACGGACTCCAGGAAATTTAGTCACCGGTTCACCCGAAATCTATTTCTTCAGTCAGCGCGAGAAAACTCGCGTGAAGCCGCAGACTCCACGCAAATTGAGAAAACTGAAAAATGCGCAACCGTACCGTCTAGGCACAATCAAGCACCAGCACTACCTGCTGCGCCGTGGTTCTGTCTGCGTTACCAGCTTGTTAAGAGTCTTTGTTGATGCCGTCGACGTGTCCGCTGTGCTTTTTGCGGCACAATTCCAGTCACATACTTGATTATTCAGCAGGTACACACACAGAGTCATGCCACTCACAATGCCATTCGTGTAGCAGCTGCTCTGCGCTCCCCCGATTGCTGCGCTAATGATCAGAGTGAACATACAGTGCTCGAACCCTCCCCCACCTCAAGGTGGGATCTCGATGAGACCCGAGCATGAAAACTGACACCGGGCCCCGGCGTTTAGTGCAGACAGAAAAGACGTGTTAAAAAATATATGGGGGGAGGGGATGCAGTCATCTCCCTTTCTCCTGGAGGCAGACGCGCCTGAGGCTACGGCACCTTTCCGCGTACGGGCGGTGGCGACGAAAGCCGCGCAGGTAGGCAGCGCTGGAAGGGCCGCACCGTGCCACCGGCTGCGTCATAAAGCGCCGTCTGTTGTTCCATGCTGAAGCTTCCGTGACTCTTCACGCCACACCCCAGAACCGCCATGCGCCAGAAACCTGGAACACCACCACAAAAGCCACTTCCTCAAACCCGCAATGCTGCCTTTTCGAGATTCTGCAAAAAAACAAATTTGAGAATTCCTTTTGATTAAACCACGTTTGGCTCTTTTCAGTGTGACCACGTGTAAAGGGACGAGGAAATGAAGGGCGCAAAGCAGGTGAGGTGGGACCGCTTGCTTGTCCCTCGGCCCCGGGCCCAGTTAGCCGGGAGGGGACGCTTTATTATTCATGGCGTCTGGGTGAGATGGCAAGGATGACGACATTTCGCATACATGCAACCCCCCGGTGACGACCGCACCCAGCGCCATGTCATCCGAATGCACAAGCACGCTCGTTCGCTCTACTCCGGTGCACGGATCCAAACGGAGGACACGGACAAGAGGCTCAAGTGAGCAGCAGAAGGGTCTGCGAAGCTCGTGTCCCTATTAAGGCCGGAGGCCGAGGGGCTGTCGTCACCCTCCCCACCCGCCGATTAAGCACCTCTTCTCACACACGATGTCTCCCGCTCGTCGGCCGAGAGCGGCTTTCCCAGCATGTTGCCGCAAAGCGATAACCGGGACTCTCCAGGAAGTTGACGCTCCAGGAAGTCAGCAGTCAGCCGCTGGAATTTAACTAATTCGCGGAAACAAAGCTGTAGTGACGCCAAGAAACAAAAGTCACAAACATCGCAGGCGCTGAGCTCCTGGTCCGAAATGTTGACAAAACACACCGATGTCATCCGTTTTTCAGCTGGCTGCGAGACGCCGAAAACCTCCGGCGTCTCCGCACGGCGTAACCTGCGGTCTCCAGGAATCCACCGGGACCCAATTTGGGTTACGGAGCGTCGGCTGCATAATACATCACATGCAGATGTTTATGTTTATTAAAGAATATGCATTCGCATCTTCGCGCGCGCACCTTCATTCAAAGAGTATTTGAAAGTCTAACCGGGAGTCTTTGCAGAGATATGAAAGCTGCGGGTCTTTTGTCTTCCTTCAGTAGCGAGAACACCTCAGCTCTCATTAAGTTAATAATGCATGAAACGCAGCCGGGCCTCAGACGGAGGGAGCGAGCAGTTTTTAACTATTCATTACGAGAAGAACGCCAGCCCCCAGTCCCTTTATTTGCCTTACTTATTTATACCAGTAACGCGGCAGGCTGCCGAGAACCCCCGATATCGGAGGTCGGTCCGCACCGCATCCCCTAACGTCCTCGCCTGCTCCGGGACAGAACAGCTGAGTCAAGGTGACGTACAGCATACCTGGAGTGTGCGTTTGGTCACATAAATCCATATGCTGCCACATGGAGACACTGGCAGAGACAAAACAAAGGCAAAGAAACCAGGTGTCAGCGGTAGCAACACAAACACACACACGGGGAGAGAGAAAAAGGCAGAGGCACCCAACATAACACAAACCCCGGTCCAGCGTTTATCTGTAATTCTCCCCCGGCTCTTTATCTTTTCACGTATTTTGTTTACTCCGAGTCGTACGTCACCGTGGTGAAGCGCCTGATGGACGTAAACGGTTCGGCACGTGCGCCGTCACGCAGTAAGGTGGTAGCGGACGTCATGCAAACAACGTGCAAGACACCTTCCTTGTACCGTTCAGCAGCATATGATTCATTAAACTGATTTTTTTGTTCGAAACGGATTTAAGAGAGGTCTCAGCAGCTCAGCCGACGGAAACTCTGGAGACAGACGGAGAGATGGGATGTGGGCTGATGATGGACGCAGGAGGACGGCAGCGGCGGCGACCCCCAAAAAACAGCACGGTGCCTTTGCTAGCGATGGAAGAGAGCAGCAGCGCAGGCCTTCTCCGGGGCCGCTCGAGACGTCTCGCGGGCCCAAGGGCTGGCACTCCTCCAGGATGCACATCTACAGTAGTTGGATGACAGGGGGTGGGCTCTCACTTCTTTATTTTCGAGAATTTGTTTTTCCCTGTAAAATGCGGGTTGGCCGTTTCAACAGCCGTCTCTCTTAATAAACGCGGCGCTGCCTCTGCCAGCACCCGGGCGGGCTGGGACCAAACACGAGGCAGCGGGAGGTGCGGGGGGGGGGGGGTTGGGGGTTCCCTAGCTGTTGGACGGGCTCCAGTGAAAACTGGTTGGAACATGGGAAACACGGTGTCAGACCAAAAGGAGAACGAGCTCGTCTGGCTTGCGGTTTCCCAGCGTGCTCTGCCGTGACAGGGCTCGTCCTTCCAGGGCTCCCCTCTCGCTGTAAGGACCCCCGAGGGCATTGTGTGCTGCCAAGTGACATCCCCCCACCCAGCACCCCCCACCCCTGCCATACTGCCACCCGCCGCGCCTCCAGCCCTCGAAGACCGCGGCAGCAGCCAGATTACTCAGCAAAACACGCTCCGTCTCAAGCCGCCCAGACCTCTGGCTGACTCCGGCACTGTTAACAAATCGCCGGGAAGGGGAACCCAAAGCCCCGGACCAAAGCGCCACGGGGCCTCCCCGTCTGCTGCGCGGGCGCAGGAGTCTGTGGACACCCAAGGCCCCGATGCTTCCGGTTCCTCATCCGCATCCTGCTCAGTCATAGTGGTGCGTTAATACCAGCCCTCTAAAAGTACCTAGAAACGCTGTCGGGTTCCTCTCTTCTCCTTCAGATGACAAAACTAAATAAATAAAAAAAATAATTAAAAAAAAGCAGCCATTGGGCATACTGCCTAGAGTTGGCACCTTTGGACTCAAATGCAAGTTATAATCCCACATCCTGGTGTAGTAATTTTTACAGCAGTGCAATAGTGACCTTGCAGTATAAATGGGTAAATCATTGTAAGTAGCTTAACACTAAGTCACTTTTGAGATATCTGTCAAAATAAGAGTAAACAGATGACAGCTTAAAACAAGAGGAAGAAAAATAAACTTTTCAGCCTAATGTGTTACATATGTATATGTGTATAGACGTATAAAGAAAGCCCTCTATACCGCAGGTAAATCCAAGAGTAAGGAAGATCACTCTGGGGCATAAAACAGAAACATGAGACCAACTGCAGCCAGAGAAGAAAATAAGCAGAAGCAAGACCCACCCAAAGTACATAGACATGTATTAAACGTAGTACGGGGGGGGGGGGGGGATATGTATGATGCATCATAACTCCACAACATACCGTGTTTACACAAGGACAGGTCAGGCGAGACCCTGATCACGTTATTTCGACCTTCAAAGGTTCCTCCACCAGAGGAAAAAAAACATTCAGAAGTACTCCTGTCCTGTGAACTCGGGGCTGGATCTTCGCCGCATTGCGCGCGTGGCTTCGGACGTTGATGTCATCCAACCCCAAGAACGGCAGAAGAGCACAGTTTTCACAGCAGAGTTGGCTTTAAGCACCATAACGGACAGCCTCGGATCCATTTACACCATTTCGCACACTGTGCGCAAGCGAGTTAATGCACTGCGCACGACGGCGGTGCTCTGCAAGTAACATTCCCAGATTAAAAATAAATCTGTACATCCGATTATCCTGAAAGACAAGAAAAAGCTTTAATGAGGGATTGTCATGGTTTAGATGAGATCATCTTACCACCCTAATACTTTTTCTTTTTTCTGGTTTAATTCAGGTTAGTTCCCCCCCCCCCCCCCCCCCCCCCATTTGACGATAAACAATGTCTGTTTCCATGGTGACCAGAGTGGGGACTTGCGCCTCCTTGTCCGCCTCCCCTCCAGCCAGACGGTTCAAAATGGAGAACAGGAAACAGGAAACGGCACAAAATTGCATAAACAGCAATACCCGGCGCATCCGGATGAGACACTTATGCAGTAACAGAAACCCGGCAAGCCCCGCAGAGCCCCTCAGTGCCAGGCTGAACAAGCGGGGCGGGCGGAAGAGAACAGACACAATAACTGAAAGGTCAGCGCGCTATCCTTGAAGGTAAGGAAAAATAAAACATTTCAGAGGGGGGGGGGAAGTATTTTACAATTATACTGTGAATGATTTTAAATGGCACCATTGCTTGAATTAAGTTTGCTATAAAATTTGTTTCAACACATTTTTTTGAAAGGGCTGCACCCCTAAAAACTCCGCAGACAAGTAGTATTTATCCTACGTGGGGAATCAGTACAATGTGTTTGCAGTGACCAAATGTTTGGATCTAGCCTCCACAGTATTAAGTATGCCAGAGGGATAAGTATAGTACAAGTTCTTCATAACTCTCACTACCGTAGGGTAAGAAACCACTGCTCCATGGAGGGAGTCTGAATATATGGCAACGAGACACCATTTGATTCCCGCCTCTGATTCTGGGGCTGCAGCACTGATGAAATATACTTACTGTCGTGACAAAATCTCCACCAGAAATGTCACCAACACCTTGCATCTCCCCATAACTAACAACAGTTTGGGCTGCATGTTGCCATCTGTGATTTTTTTTTTTTTTTTTTTTTTTTAAAAAGGCCTGCCCGTCTTAAGTTTCTTGGCACACGCTCCTGTAAAAGCAAAAATCAATTTCAAGGTTTTCCTAATACAATTACTGAAATTCAATTTCCGCCGATACTACGTGAGAAATGCAAACAATGGCCTATTCAGCAGCTCCACAAAATAATTTTGGAGGGGGTGATGCTCCGAAGCGAATCCAAATCCATACTTCAACGAGAATTCAGCCGCCGCTGATTGAGGGGTGGACATTTGTTCCCTCCTCCGCCATACATGTGAACATCCTCCACTGATTGCACTTTTACTTACATGGCGGATGCTTTTTTTCCCCCAGAGCAAACAAAATTGCATCAACAACAAAGAGGTAGAAATGCTGAGACTCGAGGTCCATTCAAAGACACCATCTACTTTTAGAGACTTTCCACTTACTGTTTGCTGATCCCAAAGAGAGGTTGCATACGTGCAATAAACACACTGCCAAACAATATTACGGTTTAATTCCTGATTCTGGAAACCTGACGACTGCTTTAATACATTGAATCTGCCACTTGGGGCTGGACCATACCTCATATTAAAAACAAACTATAAGACCGTGGCCCTATAATGCACGATGTATTGGACTTTCTTTAGATACCATCTACACGGGTCTTCGTGATCACATCGCAATGCTCAGGAGGGGTGGGCAGGACCTGGCTCTTGGACCACCATAGGTTTATTTCTCTCCAATTCTTGGTTGGGAGTTTTGTTTTCTTCTCCTCAGCTGCCATCTTTGTCTACAGTTCTTTAGCATTAGTTTTTTTTTTTTTTATTACGATCATTTTTTGCTCAGTTCAGTATTCCGCACCACTTTACTGATGAGTGCCCTATAGAAATTTTAGCTGTGCTCCGCAAGACACATGCACAGCCACAGGGTGGGAAATGATTGTCTGGTGGCGGGGGGGGGTCCTCGGGAGTGTCCCAGGGTGCCCGGTCTGGACAGCCCGCTTAACAACCTGCCAGGCCAGGGCCTCTGAAAATAACTGCCAGTTTTAGAAGAACGGTGCCAAAGGAGGCCCAGGGGATGGAGAATTCAGAAGTGCCCCCAAAAACACAAAGGGGCTCTTGTTACCACAGCGAACCCGGGAAGGAGCGGCACAGAGCTCCTCGGCCCGGACGCTGGAGTCGGCGCACAGCCAGTACGCCAACATGCCAGGAGCATGAGAAGAGCGTCTGGGGCAGCCCCTCCTCCACCACCATGCCAGTTGGGGGTGACGAACCGGGGGCACCGGGATGTAGGGCAGATCTGGCCCCGGGCGTCAATTATGAGGAAGTAACTCGCTAGCAGAAACAAAGGAATAAACAGTAGCATCCAACAAAACATCAGACAGGGACACACAAAGGTCAATAATGGGTTGCTGTCTGACAATGCCCGGAGAACTGCTTATGGCATGCGCGCGCGCACACACCCTTTTGCATACATGCAAAAAAACACATCCGGGGGAAACAGCTGAGGTAATTAGAAACTTGAACCTGGCAGCCCTGCTCCTTCCTGCTGCCAGGTAAACAAACATAGGGCCGGCGCTCCTCGACAGGAGACGCTGGCCTTCCGGGAGCCGCGAAAGAGGCCTCGACCCACGGGCAGGGGCCACCGAAGAGCAAACCACGGGGAGGGGAAAACAAACCCCGTGGCCAAGAGAAACCCCGCGTCCCCGGGGCCCGTTCTCCCGACTCAGAAAAAGACGAGGCGGCCGTCTCGGCGCTCGGCGCGCCGTATCGCTTCCCCGTCACCGGCCACATCTGGATCCCATTTCCAGGACTCCTGGAGGTTTTCAGGTCACTAATAATAACTATTTCAGGCGAAAGGGAAGTTCAGCCAAAGTCTACCTCCACGCCACATACTTGAGTTATACCGTTTACAGCAGGGTCCGCCGCTCACCCTCCCCACCAGCCGTCAACGCCGCGGCGCCCCTGCTGAGAAAAGCCAGGGCCCCGGGGGCGGAGGCTCCCTCGTAGCCACGGGCTCATCGGGTCGCCCGCGCCGACATGGCCTGGGGCGACCGGTGAATTGGGAGAAGCGAGGAGGAGCAGGCCTGAAGCTTTTATTCCTTTCCATGGACTGTTAATGCCTGGCTTTCCAGCAGGTAACGTTACAGCTTGGATCAGGAGTGGGACGCAGGCCGGGGTGCGTGAGGCTAATCTCTGGCTTCTTCGCCGGAGCCAATATCCCTCAGACCCTGCCCAGATGTGATCAGACCCTGCCCAGATGTGAAATCCATACGGCACATCAGCCCGTGGGGCATGTTTCGGCTCCAGCGCTGAGCCCGGGTGCAAGCATAACAACAGAAACCACGGTGTTTCATATCTTGGTATCTCAAAACTCTGGTTTCACATTTAAAAAAAAAAAAAAAAAAGTTCAAATTAAAGAACAAGCCAATAAAGGTTAAACTATTTTCTGATCAGTATTCTTTAGCAGAGACTCCATTCTGTTATTCTGATCCTTAAAGAATAAACATTTAATCATACTTGGAGGAAAACCCACATGCCACTACACACTACCTTCCCGTTACTCTTTGTAACTGTAGTTAATTTCCTCCTCCTCAAAAAAAAAGTACAATCTGCCATCATTTCAGTGCAGGAGAGGGGAAAAAACATCTGTAGCAAAAGGGCTGTAAATAAATTTTTGGAATTAAAAGGTCAAAAGACAAGTATCCATCTAGTTTAACTGCTGAAAAGCTTCAACAGCAAACAGGCCGGACAAGTCGGCTATAAAAGTTACATTACACATCATCAACAGCCTCAACAGAAGTGCACTAAAAGCTCTAAAAATCATCTTTTATTACCATTTCTCAGATTCAGTGCTTTGAACAAGGGAGGGGGGGTGCAGGAGATTGACTCTTGGTTATTCATAAATTGCAAACAAGCACATGCCCTTTTTTTTTTTTTTTAAACAGAATGCTGATGAACTCTAACGTAATAGGGATGTGGGAAGGTAGCCAGCGGAGCTCGGCACTTGGGGAACGCAGCCCGTCGCCGTACGCGGAGGGGCTGCGCTTCTCCGAGCAGCCGAAACCCTCGCGTCTCTAAATCGCCGATTTTCTACACCATTCCGGAATCGTCTTTGGATGGGATTTCAGAGTAGCCCATTAGTATTAACATCCTACACTAGTAGTAGCCTGGTAATACTAATCTGCTGCGTGACCTGGCCCAAGGATGAGACAAAGACAGAAGATTCAGAATAAAGCTCTACCTTGACTGTACCCATGGAGTAACTCTTCACGCGGACAGCAGTCGGGAACTTTTTGGTTCGAATCCCCCTCTTGCTGAACTATCTGATCGTGGTACTTATGACGCAGCGAGAATATCCCGAATGAGTAAATCACTGCTAACATCATTGTCTAATGTCACCGGGGGCAAGGGTATCACAAGAAAATAAAACATTTACTTGTTTAATTTTGTTAGCGATATTTTCCACGGTGATCATATATAAAAAAGGGGTGATGCTTTAGATGCCGAAAAGCTCAAATACAGATTAAACGTTTCTGAAGGTTACACAATTAAGCCCTTTCAAAGAAAATATCAAAAATGTCCTCGGACCCATACGGGCGATTTAATCAAAATCAGAAGTGCCTCCAACGTACCAACTCACTTCAATTAACTGTGAAATCACTGTTCGGTCCCATTCAAAGATAAGTGAGCAGTAAAGTAATAATTCAGCCCGACAACCTCGACCCAAGAAAATCTCATCTCCGTAAGTATTTTTCTTTCATACAAATAAACCCTGTATCTTCTCTTTGTGCTTATTAAGATTATATCATCTTCTCGGAGAGGACGAGTAACAGTGCCTTTCAGTGTCGGTCTCCCCGAGCCGGCAGTTTGGCGATGCGAAGAGAAGCAAATCTGACTCCGTCTTCATCCGAAAAGCCAAAAACGTTACCAGCCACAAATCGGAGGCAACGGGGTCCGGCGCATGCATCTTCGAACCCTAGGCCGGGCCCATTCCCTGGTGCGGAAGCCACGGAGCGGTGACAAAGGGCATCGCGGTGCGAGACGTGGCGGTGGGGGACAGCGTCAGAACTGCACGTTACAGCAGGGCTACGGCTGCGAGAACGACGCGCTCACCTGTGTTCTCTGTACGTGTGTATTCATCTACATATTTACACTCACCTAGCTGACGCCTCTCTCCTGAGCAACTTACAATTATTGACCCATTTATGCAGCTGGGTAGTTTATGGGAGTAATTCAGGCTAAGTACCTTACTCAAGGGTACTACAGCTGGAGGTGAGACTTGAACCTGTGACCTCTGGGTCCAACAGCAACAGCTGTCACCACTACACCACCAGCCGTCCTCTCCAAAATTCCGACGAGCAAACACGTCTCCTCACACCCCTGCTGCCACCAATACTCCGCTTACACGGGTCCAACCGGACCCCCACAAGCTCGACAGTTCGCGGCAGCGAGGCTTCATACGACGGACTAGCGTTCCTGTGGGCGTCCTACGATTACCCAACAGGTAATTGGTTTGCGTTCCCCGAGAGACATTTACCTCTACTTTTACCTCCACTTTACCAGCAGTGCAGCTGTATAAATAAGTGAGAACGCAATGAAAGGGTAGAGAACAGACTGCAGTTAAGTGGCGTGAAGGCGTCTGCAACAGAAACATTTAAAAAAAAAAGTTCTCCAGCTATTCCACAAACCAGCTTTTGGGGAAAAATTTATGGCGTTTGGTTGCAAGTATGACAGCGCTTCCTGTTAGAGCAGAACTCGCAAAAGAAAGGCCTCATAAGTGACACGAGGAAGCGCTTGTTTACATAGCGCGGATGCCTGGAATAGTCGAGTCCGTTTCGCCGAAGAAGCGTTTGAAGGACACGGAGTCGGGAGAGCGGCGATCTTCGGCCGTCCGTTTCTCGCGCCTTCGGTGCGTTTCCTACAAGGGGGGGGGAGTCAGATTAACGGGCAATATTTCTAAATCGCTTACTTTCGCGCATCTAGCACTGACACGTTCCTCCGAAGGAACGTGGAAGTCGGAGTAAACAAAAAGGAGCATTTCGCAACAAATCGTTAGGGACGCGGACGCGCAATTCTCCGAGTAGAGTCCGTTTGTTCGACGCCGCCGCCGCCTCCGCTCACACGCGTCGCGCAAGGAGCCGCAACGCACAACTGACAGCGAATGCGAAGGTAATTGTGACAGACGGCGTGATGCCAGTTTACGGAGCTTCAGGAGATTAGGAGCCAAGCGGATCTGAAAGAGATGCGTTTTGAAATCCTTCCTGGATGATGAAAAAGCAAACAAATGTAATATCAAAAAAAACAAACAAAAAAGTTCACTTGAATAGGTGACTGCTTCGGAGCACAACCCCGCGTCACAGCGTACAGCTCGGAGAAATTAGCGTGACAGGTGCCGAAGTGCGATTTACAGAAAAGCACGGTCAATTTCCAGGAGGCGAGAGCGATAAATTCGACGCCGGCAATCGCGCGTTTTCTCCGAGCCCGTTTGGGGAATATTCCCACGCAAATGGCGTAACGGGAGATGGGCGTGTGGGTCCGAGGGTTCCCTCAGGAGCCACGTCCGCGTCTACGGATTTGCGGCGAGCCGGGCTTGAGAAACAATGGGCTCTGTGTGCTCAGCTCTTTGTTTTCTCCCTCTGTGTACAATCGCAGGTACTGTGTCTCCACACACACACACACACACACACACACACACGCGCGCTGCATGCATGTGGGGCTGTAAACGAACCCAGTCTAGACATGCCAGAAGAGGGACATGCAACGCTCAGTCACAGGACACTAATCAATTCAGCAGGGTTAATAATTCATAACAGGGAAGATTTTTCCCATGTCTTAGCAGAGCTGCGCGCATCTGTGTGTGTATGCGTGTGTGTGTGTGGGGGGGGGGGTCCAGCCACAGATGACGGTTCAGCTTGGGGGGTGGGGTGCGACGCTCTGAACCGTCGCAGGAACGGCTCCTCCCGACGCCAGCCCAGTTGGCCGGAGCCTGGACAAACGCCATGGAGCGGGCGGAAGCCGAAGTGCCTGGCCAAGCGCAATGCGGACCCGATCAAAAAAGCACCGACACAGAACCTCCCGGAACAAAACAGGCCTACCGACACAGCTGCCCAAGCAGCTTAATTTTATACACAGCCCATTTTTGGAACTGCACTCCCCCATCAGCAAAGCGCCTCTTACGTCTAGTTACATGTATTCGTTTAGGTGATGCTTTTCTCCAAAGTGACAGTGTTAATCAATGTACTGCACATTTCCTTACCCATTTATATAGCTGGGTAATTTTAATGGAGCAATTCAGGGTAAGTACTTTGCTCTAGGGTATTAGAGGCTGAGATGGGATTCAAACCTGTGACCTGTGGGTCCAAAGGCAGTAGCTCTATAAACTTTGCTAGCAGCTGCATTTGTGGGTCACAGGAGAGAACCGCGGGATAAATCGCGTCGATTTCACCGCAAATATCACAACTGCTTCAGAATTTCCGAGCAGCGGTTTGCCGAGAAAACTTTGTCACACAGTCACATGCTACGGTGGCCTGGCGAAACCCCCCCCCCCGGCGGCGCCATCTCCACAGCGGAGCAAAGGTGAAGGGCGACTCCCCGAGGCTCGTCCAAATCCAGCCCGAGTCATCAGCATAACTAATGGGTGCGTCAGCAGGCCCCTGGGAGGCCAAGACGACAACACGCAAGCGGTGATGTCACGGGAGAGAGGGTGGGGGGGGGGGCCGCCGGCCACCCCACAGAAGCGTTTATTTACGAAACAAGACAAGCGGCAGCCCTGCTGCCAGCAGCCATATTGTGACGGCTAAATTATAACAGTTCCGGTATTTTCGCAATCTATTTGGTAAACGCTGACCGGCACGGGAGCGTGCCTCAGCAAGTTTCACACAGATGGGTCCGGAGGCACGGAACCGTCGGGCGTTCGCGTGAAATTGTCGTCGCGCGCGCCAACCGAAATCCTACGGGCTGCTCTTCCGGCGAGCCGTCGGCTCCGTTTCGGACGGGGGCGTGCGGTCGGTCCGCCGCTCTCCGAGACTTGGAACTTGTTCAAAACCTACAACGAAGCGTTGGCATCACCCGGGAACAATAGAGTTTATTTCACAGCAATTAGAGATTTCTCCTAGCGATTCAAGCGCATGGAGCATATGAAATATTTCAGAGAGGAATTTACTTTACACACGTGACAGCTCACTTGTACGCCTAAGAGTCATGTTTGTTTTGCTGCTAAGAACAAATTTTAATTTAAAATCTGGATAAAACACCCAACGAACAAAAGAACTCCACAGATCAGGGTCCCGCCGACTGACCATGACGGCAAAACAGGAGCACCGGCACCCTATGGCTCCACCGGGCGGGATCCCTATTACACGGGCCCTTCCACCAATGCACGGACAAAGCAGTCGATGGCAAATCAGAACCGCGCACAACTGGTATCACAAACAAAACATGCTGGTGTGATCATTATATTACTTGCAATGTTTTATTTTGGAATTTGTCGTTTTGGGAACTTATGGGATCCTTCAACACATTTTGTTGCAATAATTTTTTTACCCCAGTCTAACGGGGCACTTTAACGGAACAAATTAGGCCTGTTACAAGGAGAAAACGTTCGCGGGAGCATAAGAGGTGCACGAATTAAAGAGGAAGCCAATTAATATAAGATCCAAGCAATTTAAACACTACTTGTCACGGCTATTTTTCAAGGCGAGCAGCGGTCTGCCATGGATGTCATTTATGGTATTCAGAAAAAAAGAAAAAAAAAAATCCTTACACATGTGGGGGGGGGGGGGGGGACCACTGGCTGAAGAGATTTTTTTTTTGTACTTTAAGGAAGAACGCACCACATGTCAACCAGTAGAGTAATGTGCGAAAACAACGTTGTACAAGTAGCGAGAAGAACGCTGAAGGACGGCATTAATTGCCCAAACGCACGAGGACGCACACCGTAGCACGAGCAACGCGCGTGCTGATCGAAACATTCCGTTCCATATTATATTTAGCAGTCACAACTGGCCGAAGCAGAGACGCTTTCTAACGTTGCCATCAAAATGAGGTGGCCCGCCAGACGGGGGGTAACGGCTCCGCTCGGCGAGTCGGATGCGTCACCGATGCAGACGGGACCGAAACGGGAGCAGAACGCAACGAAATCCCACCCCCGCTGCTTCTCATTAGGTAAATAACTGGCGAACTGCTCATCCGCACACAAAAGCCAAGTACCACAAGGAGAGGCGGGACTGACCCCCTGTTTCAAAAACCGATGGCATAAACTTTCCAGTGCTTAAACAAAAAAAGACCAGGCGATCCCCTCCCAGTGGGACGAGCCTGATCCGCCAGCCGCGGACAGCATCCTAACGTCCCCCCAGAGCAGCGTTCTCCACGTCCTCGCTAAATAATCAGTCCGCTCCTTAAACATTTACAGCCCCTGTGGGGCAGCTGGAGAAGGGCAGCCCGCCCCCCCCCCCCCTTACAAATCAATACATGCAAGTATGCAGTAATGCCGAGCGTACGCTTCCTAATGACATCAAGCAGCGTAACGGCGCGTATCCCGAAGTGACACTTTCCGGACGTCCCCGCACTACGGTGCAGCGAAAGATGGAGGCATCAAACTACCCCCCCCCACACACACACACACACACACACACACACACACACACACACACCATACAAAACAGGAGCTGGCGGAGACCTGCAGCCAGCTTTACTTGGGAGAGGATAAAGAGGAGAAACAAACAAGCGTTTCTGAGAGCGGGAGCCGAAGAGCTGACGTAGGTCCACCGACTGAGCTGCTCTCGCAGACGGGGGTCCGCGGGCCGAGAGAACTCCGCTCACGAGGAGCGGTGCCCACTATCTCCGGGTTATGTTGCATTATTAATACCACCGTGGACTCCTGTAATTCTGACCAGTGAATCCAGCAGATGTCTTTGAAGACACAAGAGCACTGAACAAGATTAAAAAAAAAAAAAAGAAAAAAGATCTAAGATTCAGAAAAAGATGCTGCTCATTAGGTTTATAAGCAATTATAAGTTACTTGTGCTCTTCTGGCTTTGATCTCGGCAGTCCTGATTTTCTAAAGTATGCTATAAATTACTGCGGCGCAATTAAGTCTGCGCAGCTTCCCATCTTCTCAAAGCAATATCATTCTATTAATTGTCGTACTTCCTTTCAACGCGCGTTCGGCTGATGTGAGAATCCCACTTAAAAATCAAACTTTGTAGCGAAAACTCAAAACAAAAGAACTCGGCCTATCATTAGGCATGTTTTATTGAAATAAATTCTTCTGGGGCATTTGATGGGTAAGTGCGAGGAGGGGGGGGGGGGGTTTAAAAAAAATTTCACACATTTACATACTTAAGCCATACCTCACTAAAAAGTTCAGATTAAAATCGAGAACGTGAAGCCATACATTAATTTAATAAAAATGCCAAACAATGTATGTTCAAAAAAAGCGGCATATATTTGGTCACATCTGAACACTGCCATTGGACTTGACTCCCAAAAAGGGGGGAAAGGGCAATATGTACTTTTACACGCCTCTGTGAAGCATCACACTGTTCATTAGGGAGGAAAGTCACGTGGAAGAAGACTGTTCAAGGCTATACAGCGAGCACTGAAATAACGCAGCGACTGGACTAGGATCAGTACCGATCTCAGTACTAGCGAGACCGGCGGTGGAGGCAGTGGCCGAGCCGAGCGCCACATACCCTTCTTGCTCCGCTGTTAGAAAGTTTCAAACTTCATTTAGAGCTTTAGATCTTTGGGGGAAATGGGGGGGGGAGGACCGTTCCCATCGCTTCCAATTCCCAAGCACTTCAGTTCCCTCATTTTCTCCAAACTATTTCCAGATGTTCCTGTACAGAAGCAGACCAAAAAAACCCAAGCAGCACTTTAACCTTTTTTTTCACAAGAAAATACCCCCATATGGCTTGTTACAAGGGTCCATTTTAAAATGTTATGCTGTTTACTGGCACTTTTTTTTTTTTTTTTAACAAGACATTTTATTGGATTTGCTTTGTAAACCACCATCTGTGTGTAAACATCTCTGCCTTTTCTTTTTTCCATGCGAGTAAATGAAGACAAGTCCATTTCAATTACAGCAACGACGGAAGACATGGCAATCCATGGGAACGGTCTGCAAAGCTGAGAACCGCGACGTCCCGAACGATCGGTAAGTGACGGCAAAGGAAGGGAAACCTGCCTAAAGGTCGACAGCAGCCTCTCCTTGGACCACTTTGTTCCGTCGACCGCAATATTTTCAACCACAGCAATCAAAACATGGCTTTGGATGTATAAGCAATTTGAAAAGCATGTCGGAGCAGCTGCTGACTCATAACCAGCATTTACGATGGTGCTGTGTGCGCCTTTTATAAGGGACGTGGTGATCGTGGCCTGAGCGAAAGGGCTGGCTGCTCTGAAATGAACACGTAATGTCAGCCTGTCCCCCCCTCCCCAGCCCTGATGAAGCACTCATAATTCCAGGGAGGAAAAAGGTTGAGGGGGTACCTTCATGAAAAAGACACAAAATGCACACCGCCAGTCAATATAGCACCTCCTCCTTTTCCAAGTTGCTGCCCGGAGTGTGAAAGTCGCACACTGGAATCTCCCACGGACTTCAATGCAGTAAATCCAGTTACACAGAAGGACACAACGATGCACAAATATGCAACGCATTTCCAAAAGAGGGGAGGGCGCAAACCCAGAACATTCTGGAATCCATGACTAATCAATTTTTTTTTTTTTTGTTGATTTCAATTTGTCAAATTTTGGTTACTGTATCACTCAATAGTCACATCAGCAAAAGAGGTAAACGGATAAAAAAGTCCCTGACCAATGCAAATGCTACATAACTGTACTGGGAACTACGGGGGGCTGTGGGCGTGGGGACAGGGTGTCCAACAGTTGTCTGCCAGACTGAGGGAGGGAGGGAGGAAGGGGCCACCCGGTGAGCCCCCCTCCCCACACACCCCCATGCACTGGACAGCGCATTCCAGGCTAATTATGCATTTGGCGTCAGAACTCCTATAAAACTGTGTGAGGCAAAGAGGCCCCATGAAACCTCAACCCTCAGACAGGAGGGGAAGTAAGCGAGGGGACACGCAGGGCAGTGAGGTAGTGGGGAGGGGGGGGGGGGTTAGGTGTGAACACACTGCTGGCCCCTGATGTCCCTCAACACAAATCCATTTCCTCCACTGTTTAAAAAAAATAAAAATTCAGAAAAATATCAGTGATGGTGAAACTGTAGCAAAGAACTCAAAGGCAGGTGAAATTAAAACATCGCTATTGGACACAGGACATGGGAAGAAGGGAAAAAAAAAACAAAAAAAGACTTATTTGATGACTTTGCCACTGGCAAAGACTTGTACCGAACACCTGGAAATACCCACCAAAACTACAAATTCAAAGTGACGCGGCGAACTCAACATTGTGGATCCCTGATCAGACCTCTTCCATGGCCCATAAAAACAGAATGGAGGAGAAGGAAAAAAGGAAAGCCAAAATGTTCAGGGTACAGATCTCCTGTTAGGCTACGGACTCTCGAAATGCCAGGAAAACCAGTAAGAAATTACTTCCCTGTCCAGCGGGTATCTGCTACAGGTGGAGAGTCCAGGCAGGATCGTAACACTCCGACGATACCTACTGACGGAGTCAACGTCACAACAAATAAGGTCACTAATGCCAGGAGACTCCTACAAATTACCACTTTTGCAGTGTGATGTTACAGCTAGACGGCCTCTCCCAAAAACAGAGTAAAAACATGGAAACATTGAGCTAAACTTAGCGGGGGGAAATGCAAATCCTTGCCTTGTTTACTAGGGTGTTTGGGTTTTCACAGCTGTGTCAATTTAACTTGGAAATTTACTACGAATATCAAGGGGGAGGACAAAACCCATTTGCGCTCACTGCATAGTATATTTCTGCATTTTATGCTTCTCTAATTATTTTCCAGACTTTTCGCAAATGTGGCGGTGCAATAATTCAAGGACTTGCCTTTTTCCACCAGAGAACCCCAAAAAAAAAAAAAAAAAGACGACAATAAAAATAAGGTTGCTTAGCTCACACTACTATCCAGAATGACTTCTGACACCATCCTCCAAAAAACCTGGGCAGAGAAATACAGAGGGTAACAGATGGGTTCCAAGCTGCATCAGTCTGTATGAAGGTTGCATGTTCTTGGGTTTGAGCAGGTTCTCTCAGGCAGTCTGAAGACGTGGATCGCGGTGAATTGCTGGCTTTGGATTGCGCTTACTATGCGAATGTGTGCGTGAGTGACGGACTGCCTTCGGATGAACTACAGCACTATTCAGGATGTACCCTGCGTCTCTTGCCCCTACGCTTCTGAGGCAGATTCTGGAGCGCAATGACAACTCTCGAGAAGTGGTTGTCAAATTTAAGAAAAAAAAAAATTCCTGGAGTATTTACTGAGTATTTCACTGGAAGACTCATTTACATTCATTCATTCATTTAGCAGACACTTTTGTCCAAAGCAACATACAATGATTAACTAGTGACTAAAACGCAGATAAATCACACTAAAATCCCTGCCATCATTCATCTACTCGTACGGCAAAGTATTTACACTTTTACAGTCACGCGTATTAATTCGGCTCATACTTTTCGCTAAAGCATCTTACAATGATACACCCATCTATACAGCTGGGTAATTTTCTTCAAGAGCAAATTCAGATAAGTACCTTGCTTAAGGGCACTACTGCAACAGGTGGGATTCAAACTTGCAACCCTCGAATCCGAAAGCAGCAGATCAAGCCACTCTGCTACCTGCTGGCCCACAAGAACACATTCACTCATTCGTATATAAGGTTAAGTGTCTTGCTCAAGGGTACCTACAGAAGGATTAAAAGGGGCGAGTCCACTGATTCTACAGGGAAAGGACACCTTTGAACAGAGCAGGCTGCCCCGCCACCACCTCTTATAGGGGGAGATCTGATTTAACTGACCCAAAAAGGAATAAGGCCATTTCCATTATACCTCCTAGGAACAACAAGGTATCTCTGGGAAACAGCAACTGACGGGAAGCTTTCTGGTTCTCATTCCCAACACAAAGAGTTAATGATGCAGCGCACCCTTCGATATCCACTGTGGAAAAGGGGGGGAAAAAAAATAAGAGGAGAGAACAACACTGCAGGTCATAAATAAGGAAACACACACTTGCTGGAAAGAGTGGGCCAACAGCTCTTAAAAAGACAAAAGACAGACAGTATTACTCATTTCAATAACCTCCGAAGAATGACGTGCAGAACTAGACCACGGACGCCCCACACGCTGTCGGACAACTCCTCGGAGTCACAAAGTGTGCAGCTGGATCCCTTTCAATGTGTTTTCTAGAGAGTCATGAGGAGACCCCGCAGAGTTGGCAGAGCCTTCCGAACGGCTCAAAGACATCTTTTAATGACCCCCTGCCTCGCGGTGTGTGCAGCAAACTGTCCAGTGTCAGTGCAGACAAAACTGCACAAACGGCTGGTGCGCAGCTTCACGGTTCCCTAAAAATTTGGATAATGCACCAAATCACTGCGGAGGCACCTCCAACCTGGCCTGACTTCCATTTCTTTCCCACAAAAAAAAAGGCAGGCTTTAAGCACCAAACTCGCTGCACCCACTTATGTCAAAATAAACGAGAAATTCTTCTAAACTTTAAACAGTGGGAATATTCACCCCCAAAAGGAGAAAAAAAGTTTAACAGTCGACTGTCTTAAAAAGTACTGTCATTACCAGGCTGGGAGAGATGGAAAACAGAGCGGAAAAACATATAAATTCCTTAAAGCATCACCACCTGTCAACAATTAATCAGGTTCCACAGACTGGTCATAAAGCATTTTAGTACAGTGGCTAATTAAGATCAGGTTCTTTTTTAATCCAACATCAAGACACCGAGTCCTGCGGCTTCGTCTATGGACGAAACATTAAATATTATTGGCGCATTTCAGAAGGTGACTGCCTCCGGCATGCCTGTATCGTAAACATCAAATCGAAACAAATGTGGGGGAAAAAAATGAATAAAATGGCCAAATGCACATTTAAAACTACAAAGGAAATGCCGCGCCTGTGACAACCCCCTTCTGATGCCTCGCACTACGAAGCCCGTGGTGCAGAGAGCAGAGAAAGCACCCCTTGAGCAGCCTAAAAAAGACGCTTTCATTCGCAGCTTCATCAAAGCACAGACCGCAAAGACACAACCTCCTCGGGGCTGGATGTTTCACATGAAGGAAAGAGCTCAAAAGTCACCACATCTGAGGGAATGACGACTTCGGACAGCTCGCATGCATGCGTGAGAGTGAGTGTATTCGTATGTGCAGCGGCCGGTAATCAGGACCTGCAAACCACCACAATCAGAGCATCACAACGGTTGAGCAGGTGGACCTTAGACCTGTGCAGACACACACACACCAAGAAAAACTTACAAAGTAAGTAATGTTCCCCCTCCACCGGTATGGGGACCACAGAAAAAAAAAAAAAAAAAAAAAAAAAAACCCCCAAGCTAGAATAGGCTGAACAGCCACTAAGTCGTGTGGCTATTGACCTCAGCTTCCAACATCTGTGTTCACAGCTTTTCAGGAGAAGTCAGAGGAGATCAAGAAAGCGAGTGAAAGCGCTCAGTCCGAGAGCAGGCCAGCTGTGAGACCGCACAGCGATTCAGTCCTCGGTGGAGAAATACCCCATCTTTACTTTTGCATCTACGACCATGACGAAGGCTGCCGTCCTGTCTTACCCATACTGTTAAGACATTGATTTTCAATGGCTCACATTATATTTACACACACAGATTCCTGCTGACTTCTAACAGGCCTTGCTATCAAAGTTACTGCTGCCAAATAGCAATTTTCCTGTAACAGTACTGTGGGAGTAAAGTAAATATGGTGTCATCAATAATAGAGGTGGGATCTTCAGAACACACACAGCGCTTCGTCTGGTTTCAATAGCCCCAACAAGGATGGCGCCTTCCCTACACTTGCAGTCACGGCTAATAAAATCTGATACCTCCTGCAATTATTACATCTTATCACAACATTAAGCAATCCGCCATTCTCGCTTAGACCGCGTGTGTACCGGAGTCAATGCACAAAAAGCAATCTAGGACAATTCGTTTTCCAAGAACCTCAGAAGAGGATGCCGCACTTTTGCATGTTACTTTCCTTACGTAACTACTGAATCCCACACAATCAATGAAGAATAATGGACACGGAATAATGGCAAAGGCAGCACAAATGCAGAGTCTACATGAGGATTTGGCCACCATCGCTGTAACATTTCCTTTTGAGAGAATATTTAACACTTTCAAGGCACTACTGTAGTGCAAACAACATCAGACATAACACCAAAAGCAAACAGAATTTTAAAAAAAGGAATCGGGCAGTGTGTCTAGAAGCCCTGAGAAATGTGTCGCTGCTAAGACTGTATTGGCAGAGGTCTGATATTAAATCTATCTGGGACACCAGGAATTAAACACATTTCCCAAATCTGTACATTCTTACACTGAACAAATTTAGGAGACAGAAGTCCAAGCAGGTTTTTTTTTTTTTTTTTATTATTATTTTTTACAAGTATACACAATGTGATGGGGCTATCACAGCAAAAAGGTTAAATATTCAATCGTGGAATCAAATGATTAACTGGTTTTAACATCGCAAAAAACACGATTTCAATTATGACCTTTAAAAGCAAAATTTTTAAGAAGCCAATCTCAGTTTATACACAGATCTGGTTGTCACCCCAGAAAATATGGAGAGAGAGAGAATCAGGGCAGGTTCACAGTCATACGACTCCTAAAACGCCCAAGACCAGAACAGCCAAGACCTTAACCCTAACAGCTCTAACAGTTCTAATGCCCTACAACCTTAACCAAGAGGCCATTAGACCTTAAGACCCTCAGCCTGGAAATCCCAAAGACTGTGAAAACCTAAACCACTAATGCCCCCCCCCCAAAAAATGAAGACTTTACACCTAAAGCCCAGACGATAAGATCTCAAACCCTTAGCCTATAGAACCCTAAAGCACCAACAGCTCAAGACCATAAGTAAGACCCCCAATCCCCAAAACTCGAAAAGCACAGATAGGCAACACCCTAAAACCGAAGACTCTTCCCTTAAACACTAACAAGCTGTAACTCAAAACTCAGGGATTCCAAGACTATAAATGCATAAAACTAGAAAAGCCCCAGTGCCTAAATAGTCAGAAGAAGCAATTGAACCAATTAAAACTACAACACCTCTGTACCATAACTCGTCATTAAATAATCAAATCAAACATTAATTAGGATACTAGAAATAGTCAACTTCCTTCTGTGTCGTTCAAGTCTAATCATTTTCGACAAATACTGAGAGACTTGAGAGCCTCTTCTCCCCGGTCCCTTCCCACACGAAGCAGCTGCTTTCGTCTCGACACCCGCTCAGTGATGGCGGAGCGCGGACACACACACACACACACACACACACACACAGCACGGCCCCGCCGAACACCGGCGCACACAGCACTGGACTGGAACTAGTGCTCGTTTTAGCGCCAACTTGACTTCAGCGCGCGCAAACAGAGCGAGGGCAGAGCCGCGTGCGCCTCTCTCTCTCGCTTCGCTCCGTTCCGCGCGAGGCGAGCGCGACGCACGGATGACGTGTGAATTCTAACGCCGCTCCAGAACGCGCAGCGCGCACCCGGACCCGAACCCGGTGACCGTCGCCGTTACAGCAGAAAGGCGAAACAGCACCTGCCTTGTTACCGTTTACCAAGTTACGTACTTGGCATTTTAGTTACGCTTACAACTGAATGTGTGTGGAAACAAACCTTGCTTGACAAGTTAGCCATCATCAGTTCAGTTGAAAGAGAAAGCAGCACCGCCACCGACAGCAGCCAAGCCAAAAAAAAAAAAAAAAAAAAAGAAAAAAAAAGTTAAGAAAACACAAATTGTGATGGCCTATATTTTATGGGTTTCCAAAAGTTTATTAATTTTGTAAAACCAGTAAGGTCCCTCGGGGTTTTAGCGAGCAAAGATTACACTCACACAGTCACAGGACAGTCGAGTCTCACTCCTCGAAAAAAAAAAAAAACATTTTTTAAAACACGTTTCAATCAACCATGCACCGCCACATCACATCTACAACATTAACGTCATAAATCAACAATATTTTATGATACCGCTGAAGTGATCGTGCACTCCGTTAATGGCGTTATAACTACGGTCAGTTAAGTTCCGCGTGGAAAACCGACAAGCGGACAATCAGATCTGTCTTTGCTGAGAAATTCAAATAAAACTTCACACGTAAGACTGAAATAAGTCACTAAATTTAAAAGAAAGAAAGAAAAAAAAAAAAGAGCTGCGCACCTGAAAATATATAACCCGTTTGAATTAATACCGACATGTCTTACCTGGCAATTCTTACTCAGAAAGTCGCAGGAAGTTTAAAATATCGTTTATGATAATTCCCAGGGAAAGTGTATTACTGTAAATAGTGTAAATAAAATTCGTTTTGGCCGAAACATTTACCGGCTCGAAAGTGAGAAACAACTGACACAGTTGAGTTCGAGGCTCCGCGTTCACCTTCAACGCGGCAACTTCACCTGGCAAAATTGCACCACAGCATTGCCAAAACTTACGCGTTTCATTAACAAACGGCGAATTACAGGTGAAATATCCTCATTAAAAATTTTTGCTTCCGAATAATTATATCGAGACAAAGTTCCTCAGAAATGCAATCGAGCTCCGTCAAGCCGCTCCAATCGACAGAGCCCTCCAACATTATTCACACATAAGAATAAATAAACAGTATCCACTTTAAAAAGCGACATTTTCTGAAATGAGACATGATAAAGCAAGTTAGAGGTAATAAAAATAAATAAAGCCGGAGTCGGGCTGTCCGCGTTCCCGTCGCCACAGCGCCACCCGCGAGCGCCGAACACAACGAACGCGTTTCAATTTTTTACAAAATTATTCACACCAAACGCACCAAAACCCATCAAAAACATCCGCGGCGAAGTGTAAAGTTGGCGGCGAAGCGGTCGAGCGGACCGGCGGACGTGAGAGCCGGCGGCGGAGCCGGGTTCGCCCGGGCGGCCGTTTCCCCGCGGCCATGATGGCTGATCGATGGGAATTGAACAAAGAGGATCAATTTCCGATCAGCCGGAGAGCCGCTTTAATCAATGGGAGCGAGGAGCTCCGAAAGCGGCCCCGAACACCGGCCAAACGGGGCCGAAGACCCGCTCCATCGCCCCTCACGCCGCGCTGCGCGCACACGCCTTCGAGACAGCTGTGCGACCGAAGTGGGGAAAAAGGCTGACCTGCAGCTGCTGTAAATCAAAGCGCTTCCAATATTGAAACATCGATCCAGCATTGGCCGCCATCTTGAGACATATTGAGACGGAGTGAGAGGCTGATAGAGGGAGCGCGAGGGGCTGGAGTTCGGCGGAGAGGAGGGGGGGAGCGCGTAAAACACGGAGCGGAGCGATCGAACGGGGCCTTCGCTTATTGAACAGGGGCGCGGAACGGAGTTATCGAACAGGAACCTGCGCTATCGAACGGGCCCGCGCGATGGAATTATCGACCGCGAGCGGCGAGTTCCCTCAGTCGGTAAAACAAGGACTGGACTTCTCACAGGACTCCGACCTCACCGGCCAGGCTGTCTTTCATAATCGTTTAATGACACACTTTTATTGGCAGTAATAACGATTTATATACAATTTCCAGACCGATAGAAGCCCAGCACACGGTTTACATTTTGTAACCTAGCGTATGTTAATTATTTCATGTGATTTTTCGTTTCTAAAAACAGAGTAGACCATACCGCATACGCATAGTCTAGTTAGTTACGCCGAAACGATAGCGTTTATAGATTATTGATTTTTACGTTATCGATTTATATTTTCTATATCTTAACCATTTTTGCAATATTGATTTAAAATAATTTGATCTACAATCTTTAATAGTTTTGTCCCGCTTCGTATGTACGTTGTTTAATGCATAATTTGATTTAAAATTCGTTTAATCCAGAAACGTTATATTTTGTGTTTTCTCATAATATTTTATATATACACAATTTAAGACTCAGTAACCGAAGGGGATTACAATGGAACAGTGTAACGCATTGTTATTCTTTTATGCCTGTATAGGGTGCATTGAATTAATTAATTGTGAATTATTTCCAACGAATTAGTTTTGTTTCAGAGAAGCACAACTGGTTTCATAATTGTAAATAGTTAAAATTGTTATTTTCAACAATTATCTGTGGAACACTAGAACCATGCACGGATGGAACTGCGATGAGCTAAGCTCGTGTTCGCCTATTGATTCCTTTCTGTTCCATCCAAACAAGCGCGTGAACTTCAACTTGCACGTGAACGTGAGTAAGCAGCGCCCCTGGAGGCGAAATCTGGAACTACAACACATTTTTCCGACCAAGGAAATTATTATTATTACTATTATTTTTATTTAACGCGCCAATGTGGCTTACAATGTTAGATAAGCAACTCTTCAATGATTTAATCTGATCTAATCTTGTTACAAGGCAACAGACCAAAACCCCACACTATCTGCCGTGCAACATTAATGGCAAATGTATATATTCTGTGACTGTCAAAAATAATTTGCAATTTAAAGGACGGACAGAAGCAGTCCCTCACGAACAAAATGCAGGGTGCTGTGTTATTTTCTTCAAAATTTCATACACTGGTAAAACCCTTTTGATGTAACTATTACATTCCGCATATCTACATGTTTAAACACAGCTGTTTTTTGGGGCAATTTGCTTTCTATAAATTACATTTATAGATATCTCAGGAAATTCTCTGAATATATTCTAAATATAACACGAGAGAAAACAAAACTTCTGTTACTGACATCCGACTAAAACAACTCATTTAGCGGTTTACTGGTAAAATGAGTAATACTGTTATTGTTACAGAAGTATATTATTAGTTTTTGATCACATAACTTCTTTCCTTCATACTACTGCCAGAGGTTTCACTCTGCTGTGTTTGTTTTCATTTTCAGCCTTTGTGAGAGTTGAAAAATCTGTTCCATTTCCAAGTGAATGAATATGGTGTATATTTTTTGGCTGGTCATTAGTGGGGTTCTTAAGAGCGCTTTCAGCAATTCCATTGAAAGTTAATCTTTATAGGTCTTTTTGGGGGGACCCTTCAGAAACAATAGTCAGAAAATATTTCTGAATAACAAGTTTATATTCCCCTTTCTTTGAGCACATTACTCACTTTTCAAAAAAGTGTTTTTAAATATATAAAATTATTCAAATTCCTACTATGCAAAATATATTGTGTTTTAACTTATTAAAATCTATGCTACAGCTTTTTGAAGTAACAAAGCCCCAAAGTTAGTGAAGAAGGTCATTGATTATTTCCTGTATTGTTTTTATTATCTAACCATCTGTATAATATCTAGTGTCCAGTGAGCATGGTTATGTCACTTTCATAAGTGTATAAAATTATTTGAACAAACATTAACTCTTCCTCTAAGGCCAGTAAAAAAGTTGACATTCATTGTATTGTATAAAAGAGTATATATCAACATTTATTCACAAAGAAGCTGCTTCCACTTAGTTTAAGTGTGAAGTTCTAGTTTATAATGTCTTAATTTAACAGATTTTTTCAATAAATGTCCAGGTGTTTTTATATCCTGACAAGCTTCCAACAATTTTTTTTTTGCTGCTTATGATGTGTACTTTATTTAATCTTTTACTAATTCTTTCTATATTTTCCTGTGAATTATTTGGTGTGAATTTCTATTTGCCTACTAAAAATATGATACAAGTTAGATAGGAAATATAACTTGTAGTATTAGAACACTATGAAGACTTCTTTCTACAGAGAAAAATCTTAAAACCAATCAACCAATTCTTCACAGCTTTGTTGCTCTCACATTTGACCTCCTATATCTTTGGTAACCATCTGCCATCTTCTCTGGGGTGATAACTTTCTGGTATGCAGACCAAACTGGCTTGTTCAACCACATGCAAGTAAATTCAAAATAAGTGCAACAGCTTCCCAACAACATGGATTTGTGGTCTTGTTTGGTCATCTCTTATTTTCAGATATTTCAGGAACACACCCAGATGAAAGGAATCAACGAGAACCAATACCAGTAACTTCATAAACATGTTGTGCCTTCACACCATTACACTTCTAAGAGGATGTTTAAGCTGATGAATAACAGAAGTAGAAGAACTATAAAGTTATTTTACTACATTAAGGAGGTTTACAGCCTCTGGAGAGAGATCAGCTCTGGCATTTAATGAAAACACAATTTAAAAATGAGTTGAAGTACAGTAAAGTTTCTTTCAGTTCTTGCCCCGCACGATGCTCCCATTTAGAGTGGCTCTTATTCCTCACTTAATTATAGCTCCCAGAGCTTGTCTTGGGTGGAGTGCATAAAAACGATTAAACACCAAACCTGAAAAACAGGCTCCATTGCTCTTTTCACTGCAGCGAGCCGTTAATAAGACACTTTTTCAGATTTCGCTCATCGATTCTGCTGCTACTTGCATTTTCCCTTAGACTGTCCCAGAAAGGGGTGGCAGTGGGTGAAAAGACATCTTTATGTGTTAAGTGCAAACGCGCACACACACACCAAACAACATCATACCAGAAAGCATGAGCTTGTGTCCCACTCCCTCTTGGGCCATCGCCCTAGGGAGAAGACAGACAATAAAAAGAACAGTTAACAGAACACAGGAAGGGGAAGTCGTTTTTAATTGTACAAATTTATCTTTCCGAGCGCTTGAATTTGTCCTGGCTGATCTTTTATCCGTGAGACAACCGAAAGGTTCAAAATGCAAGGTGGATTAGGAGTGTTCAAATTTAGGGTGTGTAGGGGAAGACCACGGCCTTGCTGTTCCTGTTGTACCTCACCTCTTAATTGTTTAAGTAATTCAGACACATTATCACCTCAGGTTACAGTTAAAAATCAATTGTTAACTGAAAGGAAACTCAAAATCCTGCCGACACATTGAGCCTCAGACACAGGATTACTCGTCACAAACTTAAACATTTATTACTGTACTAACAGAAACTTAGACACCACAGATCAAATTATTACACGCTGTTATTAGCGGTAACCACAGAAAATGGATTATCGATTCCACCACCTCACAGGGTTTCTTTGTTTTGTTTTTTTTTTTTGTGAGCTGTTAAAACGAAAGCCATCATGAACACACTACCCAAAATAGCTTTTCGCACACTTTTCCCCGTGTGGAGAGAGTAGAGCTCGTCTGGGTGTTAAATCCAATGCACTTCCACCTGGGCAGCACACACAGGCTGGGGGATTTATAGTACGCTCTGCTTGTCCCAGTCAACCTTCTCCTCCCAGTAAATATTCAGGATCGCTGTAATTTATAGGGCTGTCACTCCGGACTCCATCATCCGCCGTTCAAAAGTAATCATGGCTGGGAGTGTATCAGCTCTGCAGGCTGCTTTGTACACTGGGAAATATCAGTGCTCCAACAAGAGAAATGTAATAAGGACTCGGATCGTATTTGCTCTGCGAAGATTGGAATCGCGCGCTATGGTTGGGCGGCTTTGATGAGGGTGCGCTCGGCATCCCCGCGCAGAGAGCTGTCAGCCTCGCACGGGCCCTCCCACACTGTAAGGAGGCCTTTCCAAAGATTAATGATGTTTGGGAGACACCAATTAAAAAGTGAAATTAGTTAATAAACCTGCCACGGCGTCCGCTTTGTTAAAAAAAAAAAATCGGCCCGGCTTCAGCTGGATGTACCCTGGGACAGCGACTCCCTCCCCTTCACCCATTTTCACCCCATTACTCCTGAGGGTGTTTACACATAACAGCTCCAACGGCCTCTCTCCCCGAAGCCGCACCTTACAGGAAGACATCGTTTTAAAGACCCCAAACAGGGTGAACAAATGTAACGTCTCCTCAATTATACACTTCATCCGAGAGTAGCAGCATTTGCCTGGGCCAGAGCTGTGTTTACAGTTTTCACAGGAAGTACTGTACATCCATCTGGATGAACTCAGCCTGATAATAATAATAGTACTAATAATAATGATTCTGAGACTCCTACAAATCCACAAACTAAATTACAACAAAGACACTTCAAAGGAGTGTTCCGCCTGAGGGGAGAAATCGTGTTGAGCGCGCGGCTAAGCCGCGGAGTGGCGGCGCTCGCGGCGCGCGGGCTTCCCGCCGTTTCGTGCGGGGTCCCTTGCGCCTCCGCGCAGCCGCACTCGGTGCCAATCGGGAGCCCCGGCGGGAGCGAGCGCGTCGTACCCGCGCACTTCCAGCCCCCAACCGCCGCCGCCGCCTCCTCCTCCTCCTCCTCGGAGACGAGACGCAGGAGCCCGAAACGAAGCGCTCCCACCGGCAGTTTGTTTTTCTAACCCATCGGAGCCGCGCGATTCTCCCCCGCCATCCGCCAGGCAGCCGCTCTCCTCCGGGGACCTCAATTAGGGCCGTCTCCGCCGAACGCGGGCCTGTCCAAGTCTCCCGCTTCTCACTTCTCTTTTTTTAATCAAATAAGGGCTCTCCGGAGGCCAGGCCTCATTTTAAAAGCACCGCGTACTGGATTAAATTTTAATTAAGGAAATACAGGCCTTAAAAATAAGGCCACCTGGTGTGGATTCAATATTGTCTGAGTTTGTGACTTTTCTCGGTCACAGAAAGACGCCTCGTACTGCACGTTAAGCACAAAATGATAAAATACTGCACCCACACGAAGAATCTCATTTATAGTTTTTTTTTTTTTTTTTAATATATATATAAACCTGGTACAAAAACTAGCAGGAATTGAAAAGAACAAATTACATTCAGTCAGTGTTACCAAGCAGCTTTTCCATACCGCACAGTGAGAAGTTCTTCAAGTTATGCGTCATGTCAGAATGCAGTTCAAACAAACGACTTGGACTTGCATTAACTGTAAGATACTACGCTTTACACTAGTAAACATTAATAAAAGTACAATAAATCCCTGGCGGTCGAAGCGCTGTTCCGTGAGAAAAGGACGCCATCTAGTGGAGAGCGCGTCGAGTTGCGCCTGATCCGCGCACAAAATGAAGGAGCCGTTGCAGAAAATCTGGAAGGACAGATAGATACTCTGCGCAGAACAGTTTTGATAGCGAAACACTGAAGGGTGAAGTATTCTGCTGAGAGAGAGGGAAAAAAAAAGATAGCCATCAAAGTGATTTTGTGTTAAAAAAAAAAAAAAAAAACACTTGGAATTGCTGGGACACATTGCAATCATCCCGCTGTGCTTTTCGTTCCGCTAATGAAGAGGCGAGCATGAGGCCTAGAATGCTGATTACCTTCTCTCAATCAAGGACTTAATTATGCCCTCCAGAATAAAGCTGCGTTTCAAAAAAGTCAACTTTTTACCACTCACTAAGTTGTAGGGCACGCTGACCTGCGTAAACACGCACATTAGAGCCTCGCTCAGTCACTGTGTGAAGGGAAGGTGGTCATCTGCATTTGGAGGCCTGTGTTTCGTGGATCTCTCCCATTGTCTGCGGTCCAAGTCAGTGGCGAATGTTTGATTTACCTTGTTTCATCCCGTACGTGAAATGGCTTTACATGTTACAGAATCAGAGAGATCATTTACTCTTTTAAGTCATGACAGCTCCAGCTTTTAGCCTCTTTTAGCAGCACCCCCCCCCCGGAACAGCAGGGGGCACCATAGACCTGTAACCAGAGGAATAATATTGACTGACGTACTAGATTGTGGCACAGGGGTGCAGGAGGTAGTGCTGGTGCCCCACGGTGCCCAGGCTGATTGAGAGCACATCTGAGTTCAGCTCGGTCTGTATGGAGTTATGTCCTGCCTGTATCGGGTTCCTCAAGATGCTCTGGTTTTCTCCCACTTTACAGCCATGCAGCTCAGGTGAACTGGAGGCTCTAAGACGCTCATAATGCATATGCCTGCATCTACCCTGCGATGGACTGGTTTCCTGTCCAGCTGACCCCTCCCTTGCCTTGCATCCAGTGATTCTGGGATACGATCACAGTTACTTAGACCAGGAGAATGGTTAATGAAAGTCAGTGAGTGAGACTTAAGTTTTCTGCACACTCTATAACAAGTCAGATCAACATCAGAGCATGTATCTTAACTCTTCCACATCCCAAAGGCAGACAGAAATTGACCAAGGTACAGGCTTCTTTTGCATGAGTCATATATGCATCTATGGGCACTTTAGCACTGCATTTTGTCCTTGGCATGCACAGATTTATGGGTAATGACTGTTTGAATCAGTGATGTGGAAATGGCGCATGTGGCCCTGCCCTGCAGGCATCAAACATGGGATATTCTGGGGTGAGACCACTGGAGTGAGACCGAGAGGACCGATCAGTCTGAGAGACGATTACGTGCCCGCAAGGTCTCCCACTATTCAGGCCATTGCAGAAATGCGTACAGGTCTGCTGTCACCCCAGGGGGCCTTGACTCTCCGCCACCCAACGCACCTCTAACACTGCCTAACATGGGCAAAAGCAGAAAGGTAGTCACGGGTCACCACTCGCATGGCAGGGATCCGTGGTGGGATATTCTCCACATCATCTAACACCTCATTTGCCGAGATACCGGCATTACACGAGCCAAGGACCTCGTTCACATCTATCAGACCAAGGCTAAAAAGAGCATCTTCTGCTCCTCTACCTGAGTAGAGTTTGCATTGTAACAGACTCGCTGCTGTTAAGAACACGCATACCGTGCAGAGAAGTAATTTTGTCCATTATTGCAGATTTTCAACATCAATGTCTTCAGTTCAACACAACGCAACATGAAATAAAGGGCATTTGAATGAACAAACAGCAAATTTCTTTACCCGTTTCAATTATATAATGAAGAAAATTGTCCAACACTATCTACCATTGTATGAAAAACTAATTGTCCTCTTACACTTAACTAGTTGCACCACCTTTTGCTGCAATGACTGCAACCAAATGTTTCCTGTGATTCAATTTTTTGAATTTTTTTTTTTTTTTTTTTTTTTAAATAGCTATATGGAAATCAACTCATTCTTCCTAACAGAACTGCTATAATTCAGAAACACAGGTAGGTTTTTGAGCACAAACTGCATGTTTCAGCTCCTTCCACAGCATCTCTATTGGGCCATCACAAATTTCCCATGATGGTGGAATAATGTGCTCGTTGAATCTTTGTGCTGGTGATTTGGCTCTAATGGTAAGGATAATGGTTAAAATAAATGATGTTTCTATTTAGCAGGGCTGGCTGTAATCAAGCCTGTCTGTGTTCAATCAACTCACTCTAATTATCCCCTTAACTGGGCTCATTTAACTAGGGGGCAATTACTTTTTCACAGTGTCAGCTGGTGATGGATAACTTCATTAAAGAAAAAAGTTTTCTCACTCAGGTGCCCTTTAGATTTTGGTTGAAGACCTGAAAACATTTTTTTTTTTTGTTCTTTTTGTTTACAATGCTGTACATAATCCCACTATCATACATCCAGATTTAATCATGGTGCTGCAAATCTTACTTTTCATGCAAATTCTCAGGTGTTCCAAATTGCCCTCGGCACAGTGACGGGAAATATATTTCCACAGCTCAATGCCGAATAGATTTCAGCCTGGTAATGCTCCCAGTGCAAATGTTCCTTTGCAGTGTCATTATGCTTCACTTTAGGGGGTTAAATCAGGTACACAATTAATTCTCACCTTTATAGGCTGCATTGCTTGTGTTCTTCACAAACTGAGAGCTTTCAGAAATTTCCAAGTTAAACCATTCCCAGGAATTCTGGGTGCTTGAGTGACAAGCTCTCCTGCAGCCCTGCTGGAGTGATGAGTAGGTGAACATCGGCGTTGCCGTTTACGGCAGCCTGTTGTGACCTGGGATTAGCACCTCTCACGGTGAATCCATGAGCGCTCATCACCATGACTTCCACTTGAGAAAAACTGTCACCCCAGTTACATAGAACATGCCTTTTGTATCATCTGTCCAAAGGTCTGATCAATCAAGGGTATAAGCTCATCAACAGGGTCAAGAGAACACCATCACAGCCTTAAGAACTGGATTTGTGAAGATCTAACTATTGATGCTCTACACAGTGACCCGCATGATGTTGTTGACAGTTGAGATGGCATCACCTTTTGCTCCTTCTGTAGTAAATGGAAACACTTGGTCCATACTTTGCTTTTCCCAAGCACAGCAATAGAATTCCACTGGTTTGGTGAATAAATCCAAAGGATCCCTGGAAATCATTCTTCCAGGCTTTAGGTAGCAAGGGGCAAATGGTGCAGCTCCTCAGAGCGGTAGGGCTGTTTATTTCTCATGCTTTCCTCATTAACCAGCCGTGGTGCTACAGAAATTGGATTTACATGTCTAATTTGTACACAGCTTATTCTCTATTAATGCAAGAGTGAAGTTTTAACTTACTTATAGAATATCTTCAGTCAGCAGGGTGTCCAAAATCAGATTTGCTAACGGAAATGGCTAAACAGCCGAGCGACTAATAACGATGACAATGACTGACAGCACAGCCAGTCTGCAGATACCTATAGTAGAAGGTCTGTTACAAACATTTTCTCTTCGGCAGAACATCTGTAAATAGGACATCCTGAGTGAAATGGGGAAACAAATTTAACAGGGCATGAAATCAGAGAACAACAAAACAGAGAACCGTTCCCGGAAATAATGTAAAATATATTTTAAGAGAGCTGCTAAAGAAATTAGGTAGAATGAAACTAACAAGGTCATTTACTGATTTATGCTGAAGTTACCGCTAAAATTTTAATATTTTAGATGATTTATACAACAGCTTCTGAATTTGAAATTGTTATTAAAAATTACAGTAATATGATACCAGGGAAAGAGACACATTAAAACTTGAGCTATTTCTGAGAAGCCTTTTGGTAGGGCTGAATCTTTCGAGGTTTTCTCTTAGTCCGTTCAAAGGCTCAGGAAACACAACTTTACATGTTGTCTTAATAATGTCGAACGACAACGAATATGTAGCTTCTATATGATTTGTAAGTTAAGGCAAATGGTGTAGTTAAATTCAGGTTGTTTTCATGGTAACGGAGGGTGGTACTCAAGTGGTTTACTGTTGCCATTTTCCAGTGTCTTTGGATTGCAAACATGGCAAGAAGGTCACACACCATGACACTATTGAAACCTATGCCAAAACACACAGCTTAGGCAGCGTGAGCCACCAGCACTACCTGCCACGCCAAAACGGAACAATTATTTTTTTTTTTAAACGTATTTGGAGATCATCTGGCCAGGCGCTCGATAACGTCGAGTCGGACATTAATATGATCTGTGTAGTTACAGCTGAGCCTTAACCGTTTCTGAGTTGCGTAACACGAGAGTCAGCCACGCGTGTGATCGACAGCCTATTATGTTCTGCAGTCCAACTTACACAAGACATTGACAATGTGCACCTCCAGAGATTTTTTTTGCAAAATGTTCTTCCAGTTGCAGTGTATTTATCGCGTAGGAGAGCTACCCCCCCACCTGTAAATTTCACTAAGCCAAGGCTGCCATGTTTGTCATGAGGCCTGGACACAGTGGCTGGCATGAACACATTTGCTGCTTTGTATTACTGAAGCACTAGAGAAGGTCGAGGAGAAGGTAGGCGCTCGCTCCACTGTGTGGGGCACGTTGAGCAGTCCCAGGTCCAGGACTTCATGGAGGTGACACTGTGCAGAGCAACAGAGGGAAGAGATGTCCTTCCCTGACTTCTCCCTGTGAGTCCCTCTCTCCTTCAGGCTTCCACCATCATGGACCAGAAAAGAGATGCTTCACTGCCAAAGATGGACCTGAGGGATGCTTTTGCAGCTCTATGTGACCAGACTTTTCCTAAAAACCTTCTAAACACTATGCATTGATTCGTTATGGGTAATCAAACTTTGTACTACGAGTGATGTAGTAGTAGATGTAGGTGCTTCAAATCCCATCCTTCTTCCAGATTCCAGGATGTCGGATCTTCTACTATATGACTGAGCAAGAGGCCCAAGTTGGTTTCTGCTGCTGTGTTGGTGTACTGTTAAATCAAAGTAAGGTGCATTAATAATCCCGGCCGCTTCTGCTTCACCTGCACCTTCGATCTCCCATGAAAGCATCTCAGTGTTGGAATGATAAGCTGAATGAGATGCTGAAGGAGGCCTCCGGCACCACTGACTTCACCATCGTCTTGACCGTGTTTGACGAGAAGCCGAAAGGTCATACAGCGGCAATCTTGTTACCGGGCCGAATTGCTTGCCTCTGGCCAGAGTGAAGTGTGTGCAGAGGTACCGCCAAGTCTGCTTCATGCAGAAAGGACCATCCAAAAAAAGCGTCCAACTTCTGGGCCCTTGCGTCCCATTCACAATAACAGGGAATTAAGTCTGGGTTTGGAAGCCTTCTCAGTTTTTTCTTGGTTGTGACTTATAGCTGCAGAAAGTCAGTCTGGCAACAGAGATGTATGGTATTTATAAAGAATGAGGCAAAAAGCACAGTTCACAAGTAGGGTTCTGCTGCAGCTGATGAGAAAGATCTTCACAGAACAAGGTTTCATTGTGCTTTTATTATAGCGCATTTCGTTTAAACGTATCGCTTACATAAAAATGAGACGTATCACAATCAAAATCTTTGTGACGAGCCAGTATAAGTGGCACTTCAAAAGGCTTACCACATGAAACTGTTTCTTATTCAAATCTCAAGTGTTTCACACATAATCAAGTATGACATTAATATGATAACGATAAATAGTATTAATAAAGAAATATTAATAAAGACAGTTATTACAGACATACGGGGTGCGGTGGCACAGCGGGTTAGGCTGGGTCCCTCTCTCTGGTGGGTCTGGGGTTCGAGTCCCGCTTGGGGCCTTGCGATGGACTGGCGTCCCGTCCTGGATGTGTCCCCTCCCCTCCAGCCTTATGCCCTGTGTTGCCAGGTTAGGCTCCGGTTCACCGAGACCCTACTTGAGACAAGCGGTTGAAGACATCGAGTGTGTGTGTGGGACTTATTACAGACAAACAAACCTCTCTGGTCCTACATACATATCAATTGTCTTTTGTTCCTGATTCTATGTACGGAACTTGTGATGGTACAACAGGTTGCCCACCTATGTTCATTTGTCCATTTCTGTAATTAAAAAAAAATGTTCAGGTAGTTTTATTTGAACTGTCACTCTCTGTCATTAGGTCCAGACCCTGTAGAGGCTACTCTGAATGCTTTCAGACCAAGACGATCCAGACGGAAAAGGCCTCAAAGGAGGTTAATAGGAACTGAATACATGTTTATCCGATTATTGCTGATATGAATTTTCTCTAAAATTCTTAATTCAAAAATAAACATTTAATTTTATCAATGTAGATGGAACATCTCTTTTTCCAAGGATAAACTGTAGTCAAATATAGAAAATGAGAGTTTTCCTATAGACTCAAAATGAAGTTGTGAATCATGCATTAAATCCTTGCAGCCATGACATGGTTAAAATATGTGTTTTAGGTTAAGTTTACATTTACATGTATTCATTTAGCAGACGCTTTTCTCCAAAGCGACATACATCTCATAGAAAAGTTTAAAGTGAAACTTGGTCAGTTTCAGTGAAACGTGGACACTGTTCCTGTGAGCAGGAGGAAGAGGAAAATTTCACACAACAAATTAGAAATCTGAGAAAACAGTAACCATGCAGGGTTAATCTCCAGTAGGAGACGCACAAAACAGCCCTCTTTTACAACCCTATTTGCTTCGTTGTCTGACGGTTCCTTCCAGAATCAAGTACCGTCTCAGACAGACAAGTTCAACGAAGACGAGGTGAAACACATTCCCAGGGGTGGCTTCACACACCGAAAACCACATCGAACTTGCAATTTCTGCTCTTAAGCATCATCCTCATATCACTTTCCTGTCAGTCAATCCACTTCATATTACAAGGCACAAATGCAAGAGAATGTAATCCTTTTTAACTGAGCTACTGTCCATGAGGGAATAGAGACCCCACAACTGGGAGGTTTCTGTCAAACCTTTGGCAAATATTATAAGCTCTGGGAAGTGGAATAAATTAAACACAGTATCTGATCTCTGATTCGTGACACTGACAAGCCCTGTGAATTCAAAGTTAGCTAGTAATATAATGCCATCTCTGTGCAAGCCAGAATATACACTCATTCTTATATAAGCACACGTTCAGACATACATGTGTTTTGCCCATCTTATGTGAATGCTGTCATGCGCAGTTCAGAAAATGCATTCCTGGACACTGAAACAAACTAGCCAACAGTCCCATGTTGGTGCTTCAGGTCAGCCAGCAGCATTTTTGATGCCTGGTGTTACTTTCCAGCCATGCAGCCAGTGCTGTCAACACACTGCTGTGCTCATAATCTTCCCCACATTTTATTTGGTGATTCGTATGGTTTGTGAAGTGCAACAAAGCCCAAAGCATTCAGTGCTGCCACAGTGATGAGACAGTACAGATGTGAGGCTGAGTTTCATAGGCTGCTCTCTGTTGGCTGTGTATCTATGCAGCTCTACAGGAACATGTTTAAGGCATTTTTTTGGGGGGGTGTCCCACGAAGTAGACAGTGGGAGTACCAGAGAAGCTTTGTTCACCTTTCACAGAACTTGATAAACCGCACAAGCAAAATTATTCTAGCAAAGAAAGTGATTCTCCCATTTCCTACCTTATAACAGGCATTGTACTGTATTAATTTTTAAAGAAATTTAAAAAAAAAAAAAACTGGTAAAATGAAGTGTAAAGCCTTTTTGTGAGATTTAACATCCAGACAGAAACAATGACCCCTCAATGGCCTCCCTTTGCTGGGTAATGGCAGTTAACGCTGCGTGGCCCTGTGACAGATCAGATCTGTCCGAGTTAAGGGTCAGCGGGGGAATCACTTGCTCATTCTACACAGTTAAGCCAACTTAGTGGGTGCACACACTGCACTACCTGTATTTTCATGTCATACACACTCAACGCACACGACTCAAACCCCCCTCCTATGTATGTATTAAGTATATGTGTGTATGTAATGTATTTTACTTACCAATCAGCATTGTTTGCTTTTAGGCCTGGAAAAAGATCAAAGGGAGGTTTTAGGGGGCCTTAAATATTACCTGTTTCAGTGATGCACATACTCAGTGGGTGATACATGGGAAAACCCATCGCTGGGGAACTTTGTAATGAACTGATTAATCTTATATTTTATAAGAATGGTGAATTACAAAATAAGAAAATATTTATGCACAAATTTGTGGGAAGGTCTTGCTGTGTAATTTAAAAAATGTTATGTACTATAGGTCAATGTTGTACTTTGTTCTGACCTACAATACTTCACTGTGATACCCCTCTTTATCTAAATGGTTCATTCCTTCCAAAAAAGACTAAAGGGAGGGTTAAAGGACTCGTTTGCTTTCTCACGGGAGTGTGGTATAGATGTATACTGTTTGTCCAGCTGATGACACATGTGAAGTGTAGTGGACATATAATTCCTACCCACCCAATAACTTTGAGATGTTGTGATTTACCAAAGGTTAAAGAAAAACCCCAGCCCATACCACGACGCAAGTTGTGACAGGCCCACAGGTAGATCAGATGTTCATCAACTTCCCCTTGGATGTTGCTGGGAACCTGGACTTGTTCCTGTTTTATGTCATCACCCATTAAGGGGAAAAGAAGCAAGAATGAGCCAAGAGACTTGACTATAAATAGCCACTAACTGCAATCACTTTCCTTTCTATTCCCTGGCTTCTTCTCAGCAGAAACTCTAACAATTTGGGTCCATATACAGTTTTCCCCAGACTTAATCGGGAAAGAGGGTCAGTTCTTTATTCAAAAAGATGCACGTAAAAATGGCATCGGATTATATGATTGGCTTCTTTTCTACCTTCTGTACTCTTTTGAAAAACGTAATGCTGTGCTTAGTATTTGCGATCTCCATGTGCCAGTGCATTGGCTGAGTTTTGTTGTATGCCCAACATCTTTTTTTCTGAAAAAATAAATGCTAAATACTTTTCAAAAAAGTTTGTATCTACAAAGTGTTTACTTGAAGGTCCGTGAGCTGGGGTGCAGCTTTACAGCAGATACAAAAAAGTTTACACACCCTGACTGAAATTTCAGTTTTTGTTGAAGGTTGAAATCAAGGCACAACATGTCATTATTTTATCCATTAAAATTATCTTATAATCAGCAGTAAAGTGGAAAAATTAATCACTTTTAAGAAAAATAAACTAAGCAACTTTTAATGTCTTAGTTGCATCTCTGCACACCCTTTATAACGGGCTTGTAAATATGTTTGATCATATTGCAAATCATGTGAAAAGGTAATTTGGCTTACAGCGATACTGATGAGCGCTGAATAAAATCAGCTTTCTTAATAATAGGACTTTCTTGGTTGCATAATGTTGATGTAGCCATGGTTAACAATGAACTAAGAGAAGATCTACTGAATCTTAAGTTGAAAGCCACACATATAAAAGATATTAAATAGCCTCCCTCCCATCTTTTTGGAAAGAAAATGTCTTATAGTCTAATGAAACCAAGTTAGAATATTTTTGCATTCATTTCAAAACATGTTTGGTCCAAAGCCTATACAGCTCATTACTTGAACAACATGGTACCTATAGTTAAGCATGGTGGTGACAGCATCATGCTACAATGGGGCTCCTCCTCTTCCATGGGGACAAGGGCGCTGGTGAAGATAAAAGGAAAATAAATAGCTCAAAAGATCAAGATGTTTTGGTAAAAAAAGTGCTACCCTCTTCCAGAAAGCTGTAGTCAAAGAAGAATTTCACCTTTCAACATCACAATGATCTGAAGCACAACCAGTTCGATTATGGAATGGCTTAAAAAAAGGCATTTTATTGACATGTCCAGTACATTAATGGGTTATAATTGTCTGGTTGGTTGTGAAGGAATTCTATATAAAACCAAAATATGGCAAAGTACCGCCAAAGCATGTTCAGTTAAATGTCCAAAATGTATTTTGAATATGCCTCATATTTACACATATAACACTGCAAACTAAAGAACACATTATTACATACAAAAAAAAAATAAACAGTTTCTCATCTGCTTTTCCTTCATCTAAACACTTAAAAGGAACGATGAGCCTGATATTCCAGAATATCAGATTTAGAGTAATGCACACAAAGTACAGATACACAAGGATTAGAAAAGGGAATAATGTGTAATGGAAGATTTCCTCATATATCCAGAAAAAGGAATGGAAAATCTGCAAGCTTAGTCCATGACAATCTCTGTTTATTTAATACTCTTTTTGACAAGATCTAGGGGAAATTCAGTGTGGGTTGTACAGTATCAGTCCTCCTTTGCCAACAAAGCATACAGTTTAATGTGTGGACAGAGGGGAGCTCTACTGTGTCAGTTGAGCTCCTCATGTTACAGTACTATTGTCAAGCACCAGGCCTAGTGTATATTAAAATTATTGTACAAAAAAGATATTCATTCTTTAAGCCTAATCCAGAGAAAATGCAAAATACTAATCTGGGTATATTTGAAAAAAATATGCTCTGAGAAGGGTGAATGTGTAAGAAATGAACAGATTAAGGCACCCTAGTAAATATAAAGGGTCCTTGATGTAGCATGATATAAGTTGTTCAAAAAGCAGTTAATGTTACTGAATTTATAAGTAGTGAGTCTAAAGGATGCAACTCATGCAGATTCCTGTCACACATTAAATATAGTTGTGGTAATAAGGGCACTTTTCATACCAAAACCCAAAACGCCTGAAGAAAAAAAAAAAAAAAAAACTAGTCAAAGAGAATGTATTAAAGCAGTGACCATCAGCACCGCCCTCTCCTACTTGAAAACTTCAAATGACACGGGGCAAAACATTGGCACTTTCCAGAGCAATGCTGCAGTCTTGGGTGAATGCCACCCATTAATGTCTGGACCCAAATGGCACTTGGGAGGTGTGTTTTAACCAGCTTCAGCCAAGAAACTGATGAAACCTCCATAATGATGTTGTCTTTAAAGTTTAAATGAATCTGCATTTTAGTCATGTTACCTGCCAAAGAACATAGCAACAGACAACACGGTTATCTGTATCTATAAGTTAATTTAGCCTTGAGAAAAAATTATTTGGGGGAATGTTCATAACACAAATGCAGTTTAAAATGCAATGCAAGCTTTTTCGATTGATGTAAAGATGCTATTCAGCATTAAAGGTTAATGTAGGCATTAACAATGTATGCAAGTTTAAAACCCTGAGGGTGAGAAACTGAAATATGAGAAATTAATCAATCAGTTACTTCATTTTCACTTAGGGATTCTTCAGAGGTCTACCCTGGACTGGAATCCCAGAGAAGGGGGAAAAAAAAAAAAAAAAAAAAAAGGACAACTCATATGTTCATCATGACCATTTCCAAACGGACCACGGTGTGTGGGGCACATGGACATATAACTTATATGAAATGTGGCATATCTACAAAATGGGCTGCTAGGTTGATGCTGTAGTAAAACAGAAACTCTTACACATGACTTTTGAATGCTAATTAAAATAATTTAAAATTTTGCATACAGAAGTAAGGGGGGGCGGGTTTGGCCTGTGTCTGCTCTCTGGTGGGTCTGGGGTTCAAATCCTGTTTGGGGTGCCTTGTGGCAGATTGGCATCCCATCCTGGGTGCGTCCCCTCCCCCTCCAGCCTTGTGCTGCCGAGTTAGGCTCCAGTTCACCATGACCCCGCTCGGGACAAGTGGTTTCAGTGTGTGTGTTTGTATGTGTGTGTGCGCATACAGAACTGTTCACCTGAATGCACATGATTTCTGAGCAAATTAAAACTACACATACATATTTGCAGAAACTCACCATAAAGTCCTGTAGAAAATAAAATGAGCACCACTTGAGGCTTGATTGCACAAAATGAGACAAAGAACATTCGCAGTAAAGTTAATTGCGAATGCCAGGAAAACAATACGATTAAAATTAAAGCAAACATTGTACATCAGTAATACTCATAAATAATATGTTGAAGGAAATATTGATATTCTGCCAGCACAAGATATCCGCCCCTCATTCCTCTTAGCACTTTAATGAACTTTGCTGGAAGAGACTGCTTCATGCGTTTCAATGACGTGGAGCCCAGACTCTATCCAGTCAGAGCTCTGTCACAAGTGCTCATACCCACATTCAGAAAGGCAATTACCAGAATTTCCTAATTGTGGCCCATCCTTTCCCTGCTTTTTCCAATCAGGTTGTTGTCTCCATGGAGAAGAGTGGAGAGGTAAGCACTGGGACCTGCCCTTTTTGTTTTGCCAGATGATATTTGTGCAGGATCCAGGAAGAGGTCTAGTCCTGAACCAGACTCCACTGGGTTTTCTGCTAAAAAAAAAAAGAGTTAATTATGAGGAAGAAAGACACAGAAAACAGAGGGATGTTTTCTTTTTTTAGTCTTAAAATAGCCATTTGACAGCTTGGAATTTAATGTATGTTTAATTTATCATAAAATTCAAACCTGTCTCAGGCAGATACAACAAAAATGAAGATAGGAGAGGGACTACTACTTTCTCTGTGTCTGTGTCAAAATCATCTCATATAGCTTTATAGGTATTTAGCGTTCAGTAGCAAATGCAGTTCCTTATGAATCTAAGTCCAGAGCCATGTCTGTGTCACTGTTGTTACAGAGATCTTAATAAAATATTGGCCAGACAGTGATTGGATTTGTCTCAAGTGGGTAGAATAGAAGTCAGCCAGTTAGTGATTCTCCAATACTTAAGGTCTTGCTGAAAATGTAGCTGCATACACAATATAAAATTTTGTATGTAGGTGACTATGATGCAAAAGATTGTCGTATCTTGTCAAAATGAGCACAGTATTTTATATGAGCTGAGGATAATCACCCTGACTGCATTTGTGTTCCAGAACAGAAATCTATCCCTCATGCAATTCCTGAGCCCTGGAATGAACCTATCAGTCCATAGCATACATTTCAAAATGAGGATAACTCTCCTCAAACATCCATACAATCATGTTTTGCAGAAAGAGAACTCCTTTTCCAATCCATAAAGGACCAACTGTACCATAAAAGCCTCTTTCCTTTTCCATGAACAGCAACCACGTGTTCCAGAATAGGAAGCACCCATCCATACCGTGAATGCCGATCATGTGCTCCAGAATCAGAACCCTCTCTGCCAGAATCTTCAGGGCCTCCCTCAGCTGCTGTACCCCTTCACCCTGAAAGACACCCACAATGCTGTTCATTGATTACAGCTCAGCATTCAACACAGTGATACGGTCGAAGCTTATCAACAAGCTTCACAATCTTGGTTTGCCACCCACCCTCTCCAACTGGGTTCTGGACTTTCTAATGGGCAGACCCCAGTCCGTTAGAATTGGGAACCACACGTCCAGGTCAATTACCATAAACACAGGAACTCCGCAGGGCTGCGTCCTGAGCCCCATGCTCTATGCACTCTCCACCCATGATCGCGTGGCCTCTCAGAACAGCAGCAGCATCATCAAATTTGCCGATGACACGACAGTCATTGGACTGATAACAAGAGGCGATGAGTCAGCATACAGGAGGGAAGTGGCTGACCTAGTGCAGTGGTGCCACGACAACAAATCTCCCCCTCAATCTCAACAAAACAAAGGAGTTAACAGTCGATCCACGGAGAAGGAGGGAGCAACACTCACCACTGCATATTGGTGAGACAGTGGTGGAGAGGGCGAGCAGCTTCAGATTCCTGGGTGTTCACATTACTGAAGATCTCACCTGGTCTCACAACACTACACATCTGGTGAAGAAATCATGTCAGCGCCTGCACTTCTTGAGAAGGCTGAGGAAATTTGGCATGAAGCTTCTAAAGGTGTGCAATCGACAACGTCCTCACCACCTCTATCACAGTGTGGTTTGGAGGCTGCACAATACAGGAACGTAAGGCGTTACAGCGAGTGGTGAAAGCTGCTCAAACTATTTCTGGAACATCCTTACCATCACTGGAAAGCCTAAACCAGGCCAGATCTATCTGGAGAGCCATTAACATCATCAAGGACAATAGTCAATCCCAGCACAGCCTTTTCACACCCTTACCATCAGGCAGACGCTACAGGAGTGTTAAAGCCAGAACTTCAAGGCTGAAAAACAGTTTTTACCCACAGGCCATCAGGCTTGTGAACGACACCCATCCACTGCCTCTCCACCCATCACGGCAGACACAGATTACCTGCTGAGGCTGAGAGGTGTCAACTACCTCTCATCCCTCCTACACACACATACACATCCACAACGTCAATAACATCAGAGACCACAGACTACCTCCGCATACCTTGCGCACACAAATACACACCTCCCTTTCAACTGCGAATAGACCCAATCTACCTCTGCAGGACTTTGCACATGTACGACTTCCATGTTTACATTGCGCACTGCACACTTTATATACGTATATAACTTTGTTTCTTGGATTTTTGCACTAATAGTAATTTTGTAAATTTGTGATTTACGCCTTGTGTTTTTCTTTCCTTATGTCCTTACAATTTATGTCATAGGCTGCTGAGAGGATTCAAAGAGTAAAAATTTCATTGTATGGTGTAACAAACTGTTTACTGTATACATGACAATAAACTGTTGAATCTTGAAGGTCAGGATAAAACACTGAGGAGTTTCAGAGTTTGCCTGAAGTCTCTCCAAGAACTGCTTTCCCTTGATTTTCACCTCAATTTAGTGTTCACTTCTGTACGAGATTCTGATATCTCCAATATCCCATACACCTGCTGCCATGTCTCCTGGTGACACACAGCTCCTGCTGCCTTTGGCTGCTGTGGAACTGACATTCACATGTAGCAGCCAAAACAGTGCATCTGTTTCAAACTGACTGAAGGATTCATCCAGTAAATGAGAACAGCACCTAAACTGAAAGGCAAATATTTCCTAATTTAAAAAAGTATTAAATAATATATCATTTGACCGAGAACTACATTCAAAAGTTACTCAGTTGCTTTTATAGGGTAAAGTACTGTTTCGCAACAGCGGATTTAAAAGTTACTGAGCCACTGAGAATTTCAGCATAGATATAACCTAGCCATAGCAGTTCATGTAAGTTTTGTTACTGTTCTTACTAGTGCTCTCCCTACATCATCACAGGGAACAACTGAAACTGTCACTGTATAAATTTTGGAGTGCGGTGAGAGAACAGACTGTACAAACTCCATAGGACAATGCTGCCTAACAAGTCATGTCTGAAAGCTCAACTGAGCAAGATGAGCTGGACGCTCCATTATAGTAGAGTACATCTTCTGTCACTGGTCCTTTTAATTTAGTGCAATCAATCCTTACTGTGCTTTCTCATTACTTTTTTGGAAGGTGGGTCATTGCTTTCCAGTCTGTGTTTTCAGACCTATAGGTGAAACCTATGGTGTCACATACAGCATGTTCGGAAAAAGTATGATTAATCGTCTCCCTCGCTTACCTCTGGCAGGGTGTCTCCTGGCTCACCTTTGGGCCCTGGTGCACCCTGCATTAGCACAAATGACAGAAAAAGATGATGTAAGCTCCGCAGGCCACATCTCATGTCCCACACAACAGAACTGCGTAGTCATGGAATTGAACAGCGAGAAGTGAGAAGTTAGTGTGGAGATGGACACGTATGTGACTCACTGGAAGGCCCCGCTCCCCAGCAAATCCAGGAGGCCCCTATGAGGAGAAGAAAGCTTCCATCAGCCAACATAAATATCATGCTAGACAAAGACACTTCTGTTGATGTCAAATTCGTTCTGTGCAGACACTTCAATCTGAACTGGATGGGTACGTGATCCGAGCATAACTCATGAAGGGAGGACTGTCTGAATCTCATCTCAGCCTGGCACAGCTGGGTAACGGACTGAACGGCTGCGTGGATCATCTCAAGAACAAAGCACAAAGTGGTGAAAGGAAACACAACCGAGCAGGACACCCGTCTCTGGCCTCGGGTTCAGAGTACAGACATCACTGTGCACCGTAGAGCTGGCAAAGAAGCAAACAGATGACTGAGGATGAAGGACAGAGCGGAGGAAAGTGCAGCAAGGATCTTGCCAGAAGTGTCTTCCAAAATGGATGCAGGCCTTTGCAGAAAAGAATGACATGCGTGACCAGGTACGTGATTAATGAAAATATTGAAAAGTTTATGTAATAAATACTGACAGGATGAAATGATTCCTGTGTCTTGAACAAATATAGCCATGTCAGCAGCTGTGATAACTGTGTCTGTGGCTCTACACAAATGTAGTGTATCAAGACATTAATGAGCCTCAATGGGATTTGAAAACATCATTTTAAAGGTCTCCAAGCACACTGTCTCACTATTTGTTAACTGTGAAGGAAGGCTATATAAATAATACCAGCCCACAGAGACAATGCTTTACATTTATCAGAAGTTTTTCTCCAAAGCAACACACCTCTTGGAAAATACAAAAATGCATTTAGCCATAGATGAACACCTTTAGGTAGAAACAGTTTTTTTTTTGAAACCACCACTTGCTACTACACTATTCACGTAGCAGCTCGCAGGGGAGTGAACCAGCCACCTTCAGGTTACAACAGCATGTCCATTACCAGTCCATAACTGGAGCTACATTTATATTATATAAACATACAAACCCACACTTTTCCACAGCTTATGAAGGCCTCAAGAATACCTTTCATTTTTCCTTTTGCTGGCTTATTAGGCTTTTCGGGTTCATTTTTTAATGCCTCTGGGAAATATGCTGTAAAGCAATTTTCTTACAAGGTGCTTGAAGAAATTTGCTACATGTAACAAAATCTGAATAACTGAGTCATAAGAAATCAGAACTTATTAAAATGTACTTTACATAATACTGGGGGAGGTGCAGTGGCGCAGCAGGCTTGGTCCTGCTATCTGACAGGCCTGGGGTTCGGGGTTCGAGTCCTGCTGGGGTGCCTTGCGACAGACTGATGTCCCATCCTGGCTGTGTCTCCTCCCCATCCAGCCTTGCGCCGTGTTGCTGACTTAGGCTCTGGCTTGTGTGTGTGTGTGTTTACATAATACACTATACTAAAGTGTATGCAATGGAACCAGTGATGGTTCAGGAACCTTTAGATGTGCCTCCTGGTGGTGACAGGAGATCCAGCAATATGACTGAACAAGGCCTGAGTCTTCACTGACGTTAGTGATGCTGTACATAGTCAACCTTCATTCACATGTCTGCATTCTGCCCTTGGACCAAAAACAGGTGGCTGAACAATCCTATTAGGAACTGTAAATTAAGAGCTGTACATTGCACACATTTCTAGAACTGCTGCGATTATTCATTGTCTGAATGCTGGCCTGTACAGAATTAAGTACCCACAGGATTGCAGGTCTCGCACTGGCCATAAAAGAAGCATCTCCCTCTGAGCGCCTGGAAGGTGCAGCACAGTTTCAGGAATGGTTTGATAAGCTTACAGGTTTCCTTCCTGCTCTTTTCACTGTTATTTATTTCTTTTCTCTTTGTTTTCACCTGCTCACTACACCAATGGCTCATTCCAGTTGATGCCACTCACACACACACACACACACACACACACACACACACACACACACACACACACACACACAGAAGAAATATTTCCTTCCCCCCTCCAGTCTACAAAGTTGCAGTTCTACGAGTCAAAGCTGTCGCATCAGGTTCAGCCTCGATGCCTTCAGATGTCTGCTTGTTTTACAGTATTTATAAGCAGACCAGCAATGTTCTGCATTTGATTTTCTTTCCTCTCGCTGCACAATTCTGTGTATGCTGCTGTATCCTTGTGCCATTTCCTTTGCAAAGTTTTTATCCATGCTCTCATGCAGGAATAAGGAAGACTCAGTGTTTCAAACTCTCTTATGAACACACTATGGGGACAAAAGCATTTAGGGAGCTAAACTTTATGAACAAAAGACATGTATCATGCTAAAAGACACCATAAAAATGTACCTTGCGTATTTAATCAAAATGTATAGCTAGTAAATCAATATCTGTATCTGCATGCTTTCAGCCAGCAGATGTTACTTGTAATTCTCCTCATGCGGTGCAGAAAGAATCTTTCTTCTAAGATTTAAAGTACATTAGTGTGATCTCTATGCTGCTACCAACTTTTGTGTCTTTAGCCACTGCAGCTGAGCAAATTAACTCACACTCAAGATCTTTTTCATATTGAGCTTTCTTATTATTTATATAATGTTTTGCAAAGAAGGGGGACGCAGTGGCGCAGTGGGTTGGACCGGGTCCTGCTCTCCGGTAGGTCTGGGGTTCGAGTCCCACTTGGGGTGCCTTGCGACAGACTGGCGTCCTGTCCTGGGTGTGTCCCCTCCCCCTCTGGCCTTCCACCCTGTGTTACCGGGTAGGCTCCGGTTCCCCGTGACCCCGTATGGGATAAGCGGTTTAGAAAACGTGTGTGTGTTTTGCAAAGAAACTTACAATTTGACCCCTTTACACAGCTGTGCATTTTACTGACGAAATGTAATATATGCAGTGGGTTTAAGGGTGCCACAGTAGTAGCAGCAGGAGTTAGTGCTTCAACCAGCAGCTTCCAAGTCCCAAGTACATGTCCTTCACCACTAAACCATCTGTTGCCAACGATAATTACCAATGCAGTTAGTTCAACAATGTACTGAAATCATAATGTTGCTTAATCACACTGTAATAATTGTTTCATTGTAAAAAGCTAATTGAGAGCAACAAAAATTCAAAATACCTTTATTTTACAGCAGATACTTTGAGCTTTTCACACTTACCAAAGCACTTACATACATATATTCTCAGCATGGCCTACGGAATGTGAAAATTGCACTCACCCTTTCTCCAGGATCTCCTTTAGGCCCTGGATCCCCAGGCTTGCCTAAGGGGCCTCTTTCAGCCTGAAACACACACAAATCTAGTGAGCCCAGGTAGCCCTTGGATCATCCTCCCTGCCTCAGACACACTGTGTGCTTTTTACTGAAGCCACCGCTCGAGTGCCGCACTCACAGTCCTCCCTGGGGTCCCTGGAGATCCTGGGGGTCCGGCTGGACCTGTGAGGTTGAATAAAAAAAACAGTGACCCAATGAGTTACGACCCATCCATAAATGTCCTCTCAGCTTTAGAGCACCATAGCACCTTAAAAAAATACATTATGAACACATTACTATAATGAGTCCTTCTTAAACAAGCATCATGACTTCTGCATGTACCTGGGGGTCCAGGAGGCCCAGGAGGTCCCAGAACGGCTGTCTGTCCAGGATGAGGTAGCAAGCGGGCAGTCTCTTCATCTACATAAACCGGAAACATCACACAGAGCATCATAACATTACCACTTAATATTTATCATCTCAATACCTGGACAACAGTGTGTCCAATCAATCATTTGCTTTGTGTCTATGTCTCTCAGACAGGAAGCCCAGGAGGGCTGAACTCATTTACAGAAGCACTGCTGCAAATGTGCCCACAATGAAAGGAAATGAGAATGACTGAAAGGAGGGGTGATGTAGGAGGAGGCCCAATTTCCTCAATCTTACTAATCAATCTCCTGTAAGAAGTTCCTCAGCCAGATTGCCCTCATCCATTAATACCAGTACATAAAGGAACACAGCCACAATTTAAATTTACTTCTAAAGTTGCAGTGGCAGCACCTGTAACCTCCATACGAAACTGAGCACAACCCACAGCTCCCTCACTGTGCACTTTGCTGCAAGTGCTGCGCCAGAGACTTAGTATACATGAGAGGCAGCCAAGGCTGAACAAGCATTTGCTGAAGTTCATACTGGACCTGCTTTCATTAATCCTTTGCGGAATCAAAACCTGGCTAGTGCACTTTAAAAACGGGAGGGGGGGACACACACATCCCACAAAGAGGCATTACACCAACATAATATTGTTAGAAAGCTCACAGCCAACACTAACCTCTGTTAATATTACCCGTGTTAGAGCGCTGAAAGAGCAGTAAACCTTACTGGGCTTATAGAAAAGAAGGAAAGAACATCCATTCTAAGTGGCTGCCCTCGACAGCCTTAAACAGTGTGAACGATGGGGGCAAATGGCACAGTCGGGCCAAAGCCCCACCGCAAAGCTCTCCTCTCTGGAACCAGGGGCCAGGCTCCTTGGCAGGTGATTAACATGCGTAATACACACAAACGGCAAATGGGCCTGTGGAGAGGATCCCTCTGGAACTCATTTCTGGTTCTCCAGCAGGCTGCCCAGAGTACCCCGCCAGCATTATGGTTTGATTTGAGAGCCTTAACTTCCCTTTTTATTGGGCAGGTTTCTGGCTCAAGGGCCACTGCTCAGTTGCCAAAATCAGACTGCTCCGCTGACAACCTACAAATTGGGCTTGATTTAGAGCAGGCTCACTACAGCCAGCACTGAGGCTTGAACAAAGCCAGCTTCCTAATTGAACACAGCTTGCAGCAGATGGAGCTGCAATGGGACTTTGCTGCCCTCTAGTGTCACATGTCACACAAATCTGTCATGCTGAGAACTCCAATCTCAGCAACCGTCTTGTCAGTCCTGCAGATGCAGCAAGCATAGGGGCCATGATCTCAGTATTTCTCACCTCTTATTATGAAATTACTCTTTTACACAATGGATAACAAGGAATGACAAGCTGGTAGTGTAGTGGTTAGAACTGCTCTCTTTGGATCGGAAAGTCACAGATTCAAACCTGAACTCCTGCTACAGTACCCCTGAGCAAGGTACTTACCCTAAATTGCTCCTGTAAAAAGTTTCCCAGCTGTACAAATGGGTAAATAACTGTCGACAGATCAACAGAGAAAGTTGCTTTGAAGAAAATTGTCAAATGAATATTATACAAAAACAGCAAGAGTAAAATGTCCAAAATATTTAATATATTTATGTGACACTTGTCTCCAAAGAAAATTACAATGTTAAGGTGCCTACACGTATTTACCTATTTATACAGCATGGTAACTTAGAAATTTAGGGCAAGTACCTTGTTCAACAGTACTAGAGCTGGAAGTGGGATTCAAGCCTGCATCCTTTAAGTTCAAAGGCAGCAGCTCTAATCACTAGACTCCCAGCTGTCCCACACAATAGTGCCATCTCCCCATTGGGGAATTGAATATCCCATCTCCTGTGTGACAGGCAAGGATACTTACCTCTATTCTAACTAGTAACTGGTACATATCTGTTTTATTCTTAAAAATAAATACTGATATATAATAGTCAGGTGACTCAATATGCTGTTGATCAGCATCTATTATGTACAAATGTTTAACGTTCTACATTCAAAACAGTATGATGGAATTGTGAAAAGGACTTGAAAAGCCATTAGTTTCATTAATGCACAATTTATCAAATTGCATGACCAATATAAAAGTCTGACATTCAAAAACAAAACAAGCCATTCTACAGTTTTTCCAGTATGGCTAAATACAGACAGATTATTCTTGGCACAAATCTAAAGTAAACAATTCTAAAAAGGGGGAGTATTTAATACCCCCAACTCTCATTATAAGCACATTACACCATGCCTTTAATTTGATTTAAGCTGTGGTTTGTACAGGAAGTTGAGAGGCTGATAATACAATAATAATGATGCACATAATAAAACTGATGAGGACAAGTCGTGACTCTCCATGAAAAAAAGACTAAGTGGTCTCTACCAAACACCAGTCTGCTGGCATTCATCCTCTCAGGTTGGATATAACATCACATTCTCATCACCAACCATCTTCATGTCAGTACTAAGAGAAAGAAAGCATTGCTCATACCAGTACCAAGCACACAGTATTGCGGGTAATTACAGTGTCTGGGATTTTACAACTTGCAAGACAACCATAACCTCTTGTCGATCTGTTTTTTTTTCTTCACAAAGTGAGTATATCTCAAGTGGCTTGTAAGAAGCAGCTCTGACCAGAGAACCTGTAGAATAGTGCCCTGTAGCCCAGTAAAAGCTGATAACAATGGTCCACTTGGTGGAGCACACATTAAGAAGCCGGGCGAGGCCCAATGCTGGGGCAATACCTTACTGCTGGGGGTCTTCGGTTGCTTTGGAGCTTGGCAAAAGGAGCACACAAAGCAGGAAACTGGAGGACATGGCGGCTCATGTGTCCGCACCACATTTGTCTCACCAAAAAGACAGTCCAGACCATTTTGGTCCACAGGAAGGAGTTCTGGGCTTCTGCACATAATTTCCCCCTCCTTTTTCCCCTCATCTTGTCCAAGGCTAGGGCAATACATTACTACTACTTCCTCAACCCCCTTCTTCAGTGCTCTTTACAGCTAATAAAGCATAGAATCCTGTCAAAAACCTTCCTCTCCTGGCACACCCTGTACAGGCAAAAAGATAACTTCTCTGACATCTGTACTTTGATTATGATCACTGCAAGCATTGTTCCAGGTCCAACACAGTTATCAAGATCGGGGGTGGAAGGCAGGCAAGTTTCACTTTTCAAGTAAAAGAGGTATGGAGAAATATGTAGTAACCAGAAAACAGCTGATCAGGACAAGCAGGCATCCAGGGCAGGGTGGTAAACATATATATAACAGTTTAGGATGCCTGCAGAAATGTGCTCACCCTGAATTAGCTCCTGGCTGTTGAAGCCAAAAACATCGCCACGCAGGGGATAAGGGGTACCAGGTCCGGGTGGGCCTGGAGGTCCAGGTGGCCCAGCCTCCCCGGGGAGCCCTCTTTGTCCTGGAGGTCCTGCAGGAGTGGTTGAGACAGCAGCAATGACAAAGACAAACTGGTAAATGTACCATTAGAGACAGGCTGCTGGCTACTAAGGGAGAGCTGCAGATAAAATGGTGGTTCAAGATGAGGACTTGATGAATAACCCTAAGAGTGTTCACAACAAAAGCTCTTTGCTGTTGGACCTTGAGAAATGCACTTAATCCAGATTACTCCAGCTCCTCCCAATGGACCACAACCTTGCCATGGTGGAGGGGTGAACATCCCAGGCATCCTGAGACCTATGCTATCTGGAGCTCTTAGCTCCTGATTGGGGTAATCCTTGGCAATTTGGTGTGGGAGTCAGACAAAAAGTGACCAAATAACAGACCTCTATGAAAGCAGCAGACAGTAATAAGAATATCCCCACCCCAGAGCTGGAGATGAAATTTGTTAAGGGGTGCATGAAGGCATGTAAGTTAACTTATTAATTTTCTTTTAAAGTATGGAGTGCTGGGGTTGTTTCTGCATACCATTCACTCCCTGTATATGCCAGGCAAAAGATTTATCTGGATTTTAAGCACTGTGTTGAAGTTATTAAGTGTAGGTATCAGACTTTACCATGGTTGTGTCTTGTCTCCACATTTTGTGACCTTCAGGGACAGAATATCAAGGTTCCATTACAGTTTTCATGAGTGTTTCCAGGATAGAGGTAACAGTTTTCTGTCACTGCTGTTTGCATGTGGTTCTGTTAGCTCTGCTGGGACTGGGATTTTCAGCATGCACTAAAGCAGATCATAAGCAAGTGTGACAGAATTGGAGTCAAGGTCAGAATCTGAGGTGATGGTTCCCAGCAATGATAAGGCAGGTTTTCTCCAACTCTAGGAAGCCCCAAATGGACAAGTATAAGTATTCTGGGATGCTTTTTACGAAAGACAGTAAGGGTATCGCGAAACAGGTCAACAGTTTGGTATAGCAACTACAGAAATACGAATGCCAGGCAGTACTGCAGTGGTAAAGCAGAAATCTGCAGACAACGCTTGAAATCTGTCAAGGAGTGAGGTTTAAATCTCACCTTCTGTTGTAATCACTATGAGGAATGTACTTACCTTAAAATTTTAAAGTAACATTTACCCAGCTGTATGAATGGGTAACATTGTATGTTGCTTTGGAGAAAAGTGTCAACTGAAAAAAAAAATAAATGATGTGACATGGGGATGGTTGTGGATGGCTAGAAGGAAAGTGGTGGTCCTGCCTCTTGGTCCTGTAGGGCCTTGTTTTCCTGTGAGCCCTGTTGCACCTGGGGGACCAGGTGGTCCAGTCAACCCTGGAATGCCTGGTGGTCCGACTGGCCCTGGAGGACCTCTAGGACCTGTAGAAGGAGGACACAAATGATCATTCCTAACTAGAAAAATAAAAAAAGGTAGCGCATACATAGCTCTTTCATGTGCTGATTCTTTCTAAGTTGCTTGACAGGTCATGGCATATATAACCAAAACAACTGAGTAAGATATAATCCTACATCGTCACTGTTTGTGTACTGATCCATGTCACAGCATGTTGTTTACATTTACAGTATGTGTTTCTTATAGGTTGTTGTTGCAATAGGATAACAACATCCAATACGTTTATTATGAGAAAGGGGTAAAACTGCAGTTCATCTGGAGTGTGTCCAAGTAATAGGCACATTGAATCATGTCACCTCCAAAGACTTAAAGAGAAGTGGCAGCCTCTTACCTGGTAGTCCTATAGCTGGTGGTCCTAGGGGTGTGGGCTTGGCTGTGCCCACCTCATTGTCTGTTGATCCATCAGG